>NW_010189582.1:69087-70744 GCF_000695765.1 Mesitornis unicolor | reverse complement strand
GGAAAGACCACTACGCAAGTGTTGCTCTCGCATTCACAGCTCACCTGCATCCAGCTATAATATTTTGTAGCTAGAGAGTTCTGATAGCCGATTTAATTATATCAGCCAAAAAAAGAGTATTTTACTTCTTTTATTGGACTACATTTAACTATCTCTGTTATCTTACACTCAGGCTAAATAGCTTATACTTTAAAAAATCACATTTCTCTTTCCTACCTCTAGAAATCAACTTTACAGTGACTTCTGAGATCTCAATTATGCCAAGAGGGGACTACGTGCAAACACCTGATGCTCCAAAGCATGTATTTCAGAGCAAGAAGAGCATGCTGACCACCATGCCTCCCTTCCTTCCATTTTCCAGAATCCAGCTTGACTCAAATTGATCAGGAGCCTCTCTAGCCAACTTTCATCTGCATTTGGATGCAGGTGTAAGAGGAATACAACAACACTCATACAGGCTTTACCAAGAGCTGAGGCAGACTCCTATCAAAAAAAGAATGACTCCAAGGTGGTCACAAGTTTGAATTCACAATTCACATTTTGCACTACAAATAAAACATCTTGTTGAGCCTTTCCAATATAAACGTGATCCAACATACTGTACTAGACATCACTGAATATTTTTTCATATTTCAAATTCAGAACATGAAGAAAATAAAACTGTGTTTCTTACTTGCGACGGAACATTTCTGCAAATATGCAGCCAACACTCCAAAGGTCAACTGGTGTTGCATAGCTGGACTGAAGCAAAACTTCAGGAGCTCTATACCACAAAGTAACGACCTGCAAAACAAAAAGGAATGAAGGTAAGAGAGAGCACGCTTAGCTACAGAACTACAACCTTTTAAGTGTTGTGTACACAGCTCCCATTTGGTTTAATCCAAATTGTGAAATCTCACAGATGAGGGCAAACTGCTCTGGCCAGTGCATAGAAAAGGGTCGTGTATGGAAAATCTCAATATGGATAGCTGTGGCGATGATGAGTTGGGACATGAGACCACTTCTTGTCAAGAAAATACAGTATCAGGGTACCATATTGGTGTGATATCACAATATCACAGCATGCTGTCAGAACAACTCTTTTGCAACTTACAGATGCCAAACACTTTCCAGTGGAGATCTGGACTCTCTGTAGAGCAAACATTAGTCTATTGAACAAGGCTTGGTTTTCTTAAACAAATTTTGTGGACCCTGTAGATGTAGTCACCAGAGCCAAACTGGAAATGAGTAAGCTAGGGAATACTATGGGTTTATCCATAGAACAAAACAGAACCCGTAGCCCATGTTTGTCCTAAACCCCTCATAGGTTATATGTTATTTTTCATAAAAGAAATGGGGTTAGCTGAGCTGTACAAGCCGACTTGGGTAAATATGTCTGACCTGTCTTGAAAGTTCACTCTTTGTGTTGAGCATTTTTTTTATCAGTTGGATACATATCAAGTCAAACTCTTCCCAAAGCTGTCCCTTACCAAAGGCACTCAGTGCTGCCCACTGCGGTTTCCTTGCACACAGAGATACCTAAAATTGTCAGGTTTCAACTAAGCAGCACAGCATGGGGATCCTTGGCAGATCCCTGACCTTTACATTTGCATGACTGTCCCTGCCCACATGCTTCTGGTTGGACCAGCACTAACTTCACTCACAATTTATTTCCAAA
>NW_010189582.1:29087-69056 GCF_000695765.1 Mesitornis unicolor | reverse complement strand
TTCCCAGGGACATATGCCACGTAAAATGTCTGCTTTTTGAGCTGTTCTTGTCCTGGTGGCCATGTCGCAACATGTTGTAGAGACCCACTGGGAATTTTACTGGCACTGCTCCATGGATGTGCTTTGATGAGTCCTGCACATTGGACCCACAACAGAGATGGCACAGTTCATATTTATCTTTTTGATTCCCATAAGTAGACCAAACACAGATGAGGCTGACTGTATCTTTAGTATATTTACAGAATACATAAGGAGCTTCTTCAGAATCCTGTGTGAGCTATTATGTTGCCAGAATATAATCTCAGAGCCACAGGAGTATCCCACTCCTGAATGCAGATAAAATTCAGCCATAACAACACGTGATAATCAGCTACACAGCAATATTTTCTTAGCATGAGCTATAATTTAAACCTCTGAATATTAATCTGGGAGGGTCTCAACAAGTATTGGTTTGTTTCTCCAACAAACACAAAGGCAGGAGATGCAGCATTAAAGAGAAGCATGAAACCAAGCAAAAACACTTAAAAGAATCAAATGCAATGATAAGAATGAAATTATATTTCAAAAGTATGTTAACTTGGACAGTGAGTTCTGAATTTCAAGACCAGTACAAAGAAATGTGTAAGAAGAGTGGGATTTTTAAAAATTATAACAATATAATTGTCTTCTAAGCAAAAGTAACAATGGAAGTAATCAGCCGAATTTGCTGGTCAAAGCCAGCTGAAACAAAAGCAAATACATTTATTATAATCATTACATGCCCTGACAGCCTTTGGAACTACTGCATGGCTATTGAAGGGAGGTTCACGGATATTTGCACAAGTGGTCATATTTGCTAACAGTCCTCTTAAACACTTTGATCTCTATTCATAAAATTTGTCTTTGAAACAGTTCAATAACACAGTGCAAAGTACTGTACCGGCAAGCTAGACATCCAGATACCTGTCCACAAAACCAGATTCCTGTGTGGAAGTTGGGCACTATTTAACTCCATTTGTCTTGTTCCTGATTTGGTACCATACCAGTGATGCTTTTCCAAAATATTTCTCTCTATAAAAAACAGAAAAGTTTTACTGGAGCTGCCCTGTCTGAGTCAGATAGAATTCTTACGAAAACACACACATATTTTTTCCTGATGAAGATATACTTCCCAAACTGATCTGCATTTTTATTGTCTCAGGACATTTGGGGAAGAAGCCTTGCTTTGAGAAATTACATACAACAATTTCAACCCATTATTGTTTGTCAACAGCTGGGTGCAGTGTCAGGAGCGAGAGCTGTGTGATCTCTGATCCACGGGAACACGACCAAACCTCACAATTCCTGGTCTGATATCCACATGGCTCTTCTCACACAGAGTAAAAGGGCGCTTTATTTTCCTCAACCCCGCAAGCCCCACCACATTAAGGCCCTGCACTCTCACAGGCAAAGGACTGGGGGACACATGGTTGTGAGACAGTTTGAATGCTTCTGATGATGTATGCCCCAAACTGAAGCCCCTTTTGCAGGGAAATGCAGCACAAGACAGCTGCTCTTTTCCCGAGGGGCACGTCGCAGCTTGTGGCGGGTGGCTGGGCGCTTGCTCGGGGAGAACAGTGCTGTTTTCAGGAGGCTGCGGAAGCGTGCAGCACGTTGCCTGCTCCTCCCATGTGACCAGTTACTGGCACCGTTCCCCAAGCATTTGCACCCTGCTATGCTCCATGCATGTGTACACAGGGGACTGGGACATTTCACTTCTGAGTAATTTGGAAACTTAAACCCTTAAAAAAAATTTCCAAAGTCTTGAATTCCAGCAAATGCCTGACTGCTTTATAGTCAGAGACGAAGTAAACTGTGTTGACCTGTTTTGATATACTCTGTTGTTACTGTGCAATTATAAAAGTGACCAAGTAACCTTTATGGTTTGTAATACGCAAGTCTGTGTTTCAAAATGTGAACTTGAAAGGGGATCAAAATGTACCAGATGTCAGTTTGCACACAAGTAATGCCACAGATGACTCCTCTAGCTGTCAGGGTCTTCTCCTGAAAAGCACAGGATGATGCAGATGATGCAGTGGTTTTGACAAAGAGTTTCACACTCTCTTTTTCTTACCATAGAAACCAAGAAAATATTTGTGGACATTCCATTAACATTTGCAGATAAGTAGAAATGAAAATTATTCTGAACACAGGATATGGCGAGGTGATCATCGCTTCCTCTTTAGCACAGTTCTGACTTAAAATGAAAAAATGCTTTGCTTAGGTAAGCCACACCACCAGTGAGACAGGCTCTCCCTGAGAGACAGAGCACTTGATAAAGAGCTGCTTAGTAAAGTCCCATTTTTCTTCCTGAAGGAAGAAAAAAGCAAGCACCTGTGTTGGTAGATTTCACTTAAATTCTGCCTCTCCTGAAAATCTGACACACACATCACATGGCACATTGTGATTGCTCTGTAGGAAAAGGGGTTTATGCTCACGTGGTGACAGAGATCCTAAATTCAGTGCAAGACTTCTAAGTACGTTGGAGGTTGTAGGCTTTAGTGACCATGTAGCATTTTTGTCCTCTCATCTAGTAAACTTCCCTCCTTTGCCTCCTCCTCGCTTCCCCTCACCCTGCCTGGTCTCTTTAGCACCTTTCTTACCCCAGCCATATTCCACCCAGCTGCCCCCCAAGCTTCTGGCTCCTCTCCTCTCTGCCTCTGCCTTTCTGCCACACACCAGCAGCCTCCCTGACAGCGTCACTGAACACACCTAACCCCCTGCTGCCATGTGCAAATGCTCAGGTGGACATGACCTGCTGCCCCACCACGTCCCACATTCGCTGCCTTCCCTCACATTCCCCGTCTGATCCCTTGCACCCTCAAACTCCCCCAAGTTTCATGCTCTGTTCTCTCTTCTTCCAACTGCCTTCAAATGCTCCTGGGCCAAACTAGCTCCTTTTCCCTCTTCAGCTTCTCAGGCCACTCATGACATTTGTATTTCATAGATTAAGCTACATACAAGAAGATTAAGAATAACTCATACACTGAAAGGAGTATGTACCTAAAGGAGTAACTATGTTATTTTTGCAGCACACATTTTATCTTTCCACTACTCAGGTAAGATGGGATGATATCAGATAAGAACAGTATCAGTAGCTGCAGATCCCTGCTTCTAACAATTTAAATGTCAAGAGATTTAGGCAGCACTTCAGGATGAAAATAAATGAAATGTGTATCAGAGAGGAATTAGAAAGGAAAAGAACATCTGTGAAAGTCTACTGAGGCTGCATCTGACCCCCTAGAGTAGGAAAATAGGCTCAGTGAGAAGCAAGGGGAAAGCTGCATTTAGTCAGAAGAAGAAAGAACTTCATCTTGAAGTAAAGCTTTCTGCCTTATTGTACCTGACAGATGTTGCTATCTGGGACCATCTAGCCCCAGGAGTTTCAATCTTGCACTTCATGGTACCTGTTTCTGATGAAAAATCAAATTAGTGGTAAATATCTGCTCACTAGCAATGCGAACACAAGATCTAGGCATTGAGTCAGTCTCATTTGATTTCCATTTACTTTACAGAGCAGATTTTCACTTTTGGATAACTGCTTAATTTAAATGGATCTGCACAATACACAGTCCTTTCCAAATATAGTTGCTGTCTGACTAGGATATCATTCAAAAAACACAAAGACAAACAGAGGTTTAGGGAAGGGGTTGAGTAACATAGACACAAAAGACTACATTTTGGTTTGCCACAGACTTTAAGTACAGACCAATGCCCAGTTGCACAGCTACAGGAACAAAGCAGGGATCAGACTGTAACACAGCAGCTATGTCTGTGCTAGGAAATTAAATGGGACAGGAAATGTTCCTTTGGCATTGCAACCAACAGGCACAGAGCGGCCTATGTCCATATTATTAAATTCTCAGCCTCCCAAAAAAGGTGACCGCATGCAAACTGCTTACTGGGAATAGACTTTGGTCCATGCTTAACTCTGCCTACGAACTGTCTGGGGAAAGGCTGGTTGGCATAACTCAAAACCCTGCCAGGAGCCATTCTAATAATTTAACAGTATAGACAATTTAGCTCCAGTACCCACGAACGTTTCCTGGCACTCTTTAATCTACCAGCCAGTGAGTCACGCTGTGGTCCTGGGTCTTCCTTTCACTCCAGAGAGAAGGCGTTTTGCTATGCTTCCCTCATCTCTGCTAATTCAGAGGGGGCTCCAGGAGGGCGATGAGGTGGGGATGGCATGGCCCACTCCTCATCTCACCCAGCAACGGATCTTATTTTATCGTGTGTTGTACAGGTCAGATGAACACATGCTGCAACTGCTTACTGTCTATGAGGAGAATCTAACTGACCGGCCTGCACGTAGACATCAAAAGCTGGACAAGATTAATTCTACTCTAGTTCTGAGAGGACTTTGAAGAGGTCTATAAAACCTTTTAAAATATTAGCTTTCATAGAAATTATGCCACAAAAGCAATTAGCAGGATGCTTAAATTCATACAAAGCATCCTTGAATCTAAAAGTTTTCTTCCAAATCTTTTGTTTTTGTGCTTGTAGTTTCTACTGTACCCTTTTTGGTGCTGATTTTAATTATATTTGCTATTAGACACTGGCTCATTTAATTGCTTAAAGCATTTCAGCCTCATTAAATACTATTTGTAGCATTTTTTTTTAAGTTCCCTAACATGGTTCTTAAATCCAGTTATTTTGTTCAGTTCTTACTAATGGGGACTTCACATTACCTTTGGGGCAACTATTTTTCTTCTTTTTTTTGGTCCTTTCTCTTTGAGTAAAAATGAGGGAATATACCTACAGAATGTATGGTGCAGTATGTAGAATATAGCTCTTTAGTGTTGCTTCATGGTCACTCAACTTCACAAAAAATCTATTGATCAAACTGTTCAGGAGGATTCAAAGTGGAATCTCTCCAGCTTCACTGTGGAGCTGCTACTGCATGTCATCTTCATCAGGTCTGGGACTCTACAATGACTTGCCGTATTTTCTTCAAACTTTGTAGAAAATTTCTCCTCACCTGTATGACTAAGCCTGATACATTTGCCACAGACTAGTTAGAGAGGACAGAATTATGGATGGCTAAAAATCCAGGCCTGCATATTGATTGAAGCCTGGCTTCAATCTCCACCATGGAGAGACTTCTTCTTCCTAACACATCTCCCTCTTGCTTGCTAAAAACACTGCACTGAATCTCCACAGAGTCTGAAAAGATGAGATGTAACTTCTTAAATGAACATGTTAAAAAATGGCTGACAGAGACAGTTACACTGACTGACAGTGTAACATTACATAAAATGAAGTCAATGTAATATTAAAAATTGCTTAGGAAAAGAAAGAATTTGTAATTATGTTTAATCACCTGCAGTTTGGAATAGTGATTGACAACCAGGATTGAGCAGGGCAGAAGTGGCAATTCAGAGGGTAGGTGACAGTAAGTTATGGGTGATGGCACTTCTGCAGGTTCATGGGCTCTGACACTTGCCCTGCACGCTGCTCTGAGCCTCTCTGGGCGGCCCAGGGTGGCCCTCCTCTGCGATGTGCGGGCAAACCTTTGGCCACCTCCCAGCAGACAAGGGAAGGGGCAGTCTGGTGTGTGCTGGAAGTGGGGACCCAGGAGAGAGGAGATGAGGGAAGGAGAGAAGGATGATGCCTCATTGCACCCAGCACCACCTTGTACAGCAGCCTCCAGCACAGGCAGACAACCCTTCCAAAACCCACCTGGCCGAAAGTTGCAATAAGGCCAAGACAGGTGATGGTAGCAGGGGCTTTTTAGCCTTTGTACAATGACCTCAACGTATTTTTCATCCTTGGTTTGGATTACATTTGTTTAATCTCTTTTTTGAGTACTCATTCTTCCACTATTGTGTAACTGTTTTCAGTTCTATCGCAGAGATAGGTATGGCTGGAGAAAATGTTTCTTTCTTCAAGAAAGATTATTATATTTTATCTGTTTATAGAAGAATTAGAATAGTTTCCCTTTTGAAGTAAAAGTGAAACAAACTACCCTGGCGGCTTTTAGAAAGCACTTTATTTTTTGACAAAAGATTTAATATATATAAAAATGACATCCTTTCAAGTGTTATGGGTCTCAGGAAGTCCATAGGGTAATCACAATTTTATCTTTTTCTTCACATTTGTCTCTGTTTTAGGCACAAGCTTAATTAACTGCTTTGTGAAAAGTGGAATGATTGTTCTTATTATTTCATTAGCTAAATCATCAAGCAAAAAGTATCTATTTATAGAAGACACAAAACCTGATCAAATGTACCACCCACTATCGAGTTATTTTAGAATGTGATCTCCTCTTTCTGATGCTAAAACATTGTGCTTTGAAGAAAGCAAGATTTAGCATCTACTTTAAGATCACTTGACAAATAAAAAAGCCATCCATTTCTTTGATGGTTTATTCACACAAAACTAATCAGAATTTTGCTTTTTTTATTTCTAGGAAGAACCACATAACCCAGTGTGATAGTGCTGCTGAAGAATATTTCTAGGTACATCCGCTGTCAGCAGGAGTGCACGCGAGTGTGTGTGTCTGCACGTCATGCATGTGCATATAGACACTAGCGGAAGATACTTTACCTACATTCAGTGGTTTTTACCTTAAAAGCCTCTGTGCACTAAGCAGCTGTGTGCAATAGCTACCAGGAAGGATAAGTACCTTTTAAGATGATGTAATATATCCAACCATTAGTGATAATTCAGAACTCACCTCAAAACTAATACAAGGAAATGTATTTCCATTAAGCAGAATATTTCATAGAATTATCTGCTGGCACTGTACAGAGAACATTTCTGAGAGACTACCTGAAACTTCACTTGAAATGTGTTTTATCCTAAGATGAAAAGAAAGAAGCAAAAATAATATCAGCAACACTGCCATACCTGATCCAGAGACCACAAAAGTCAAAGAAAGGCTTGCCAGGGCTTCTTGTCTATTAAAATCAGAGCCAATATGCCTAATCTCTGGGCTGCAGAGCAGCCTTCTATGGAATATGGGACAGCTCAGTTCTTTACAGAAGTGGTCAGCTTTGCATGCAATGAGGCTTGTGCTGACATTGCAATATTTTTACATACAGAGATATTGGACAACACTAAGCATGACAGGCTCTAAAAAAAAGTGGCCATTCTTCAGTCATGCGTCAAGACTCAATAATCAGAATTTTTAGACCAAAGCAGCAAATTCTAATAATCTGTCTCAGAGCTGAAAAAAACCAAAAGCAGAAAGAAGTATACACCATTGGCTTCTTATGCTGATCAAGTCAAACATCTATGATAAGAAAGAAGATAATCCCTTCCACAATACCAAAGAAACAAAGCATTAAAAAGGTGGCAGCCTGCGACTGTGGAATACAGGTCTTGTTCTGGATCTGGCTGCAGCAGCTTGGCACATTTCCACGTGCTCAGTCACCTGTTGGCATTAGGTAGTTGAGGGAACACTCATAACTTCTAGTACCAGATCTTTAGCCTTGTTCCAGTTGCTGTGCTCTACTCTATATCTTTAGGTAGCCACAAAACCAACTCATCTAGCACCCTACATATTCCCACTGGGTGGCATCCAGCTCTTCTACAGTCTCTCGCATCACTTATGCCCAGTCCCTGGGAGAAGAAGAACACGTAACTCTAACTTGTGGCAAGGACCAAGCCATGATCAGCTCCACGTTGAGATCCTCAGAAGCTGCCCTTGTGACCGCCTGGTCTCTTCCTGAGTTAATCAGACTAGAGAATCTCAACCTTGCCACTTATGGCTTGGCTTTATAATGAAGACCAGCTTTCCATTGCTACTAGAAAACCAGAGTCTGGTTAAGAGAAAAAAGTCTCCCTACTTCCTCAGGTGCTGTGTTAGACTTTGGTTCTAAACAGAAAAAAACTAAATAAAGAAAAACCATGAAGGCCACCACAGACCTCTCTCCCATGGAACTTGGGCCCACTTCTGTTTCAAATCATCTTTAACAACAGGAGACAATGCACAAAGAAAATACTGCCTCAAAGAATGGATTAAATGCCAGGTCTCTAGGTGAGAGGCTTTACTGTGGAGTCTACAGATGTCTCTAGATGAGAAAGAAGGTGGAATAAAAATGTTTTCAAAGAAACACGAATATCAAAATTTACTTGAATGAATGAGTTGCTCTCAAAAAGAAACACTGTACCATTTTGAGGCAAGTATAACCACTGGGTCAAAGCTTAACACAGAATTATGTTAGGATCCTGAACTGTTATAGACTACTATGAACAAAACAAAGTTTTTCAGCTTGGGACTCTAAAAAAGGGGAAACTTGATGCAGACAACTTCTATAAAATACCATTTCATTCAGTTGAGAATTAAACTTATGAACTATTGCTGTGCTTTAAGCTAATGGCCACAGCTGACCGGGAAAGTAAGGATACAAATAGCAATCAGGGCATATAAAGAGAGAATACCTTGTCTGCATACGGCGGAGTGAGCAGAGGACATGTGTGCATGTGCGGTTCTGCTGCTAAGAGCTTACCTGATCTTCACCCAGAATGTGTAATGAAAGTAAAATAAACTCAATCCCAATTAATCTGAAAATACTTCTCCAAATGTCTTTTATCCTGAAAGTCTAATCTGGACAAGAGTAGTCCATTCAAAATTAAAAAATAGTTTAAAAAAAGTAGCACATCTAAAATTAAGACATTTGCCTGGATAACTTATAAAGCTGATACATATGAGAAATTTCATATCTCTACCACATTTTAGCTACAGTTGTTAAAAAATCCTGTTGTAACTCTGGGCTCTCTTTACTTTTATGTGCCATCAGCTCCTAGGAGAATTATACATCTACCTGTAACCTGTCCTCAGCAGCATGGCATGGTATGCTCCCACAGCACATGATACAATGTTATGCAGCCACAGAGCTCTCCTTCCCCAGCACAGATTTGGGCTGTGATGCCCCTTTTGGAATTGGAAACTTGTGCTCCTACTGATACAGACTCTACCAAAGCTCGAGTAGGGGTCTGGAAGGAAAGTATCAATTCCATTGATAGCATGGTATAGTATATAAAAAGGTTGGTGAAGCAACGTCTGTGGATGCTCATGTGAAGCAATAGCTTACAGTTAAACCCCCCTGTATTACAGCAAAACCCAAAGGGAACCTGGGGTTGCAAACAAGGCAGCTTCTCTGCAGTAGAAGCTTGGGATGTACCTGCCCTCACTACTTCACAAGGTGCAGACTTCAATCCTATTATCACCACGATGGCTGAAATAAAACTGGACCTTCCTACACCTACGGCATAAAGAATTTGACCAACCCTATACACTGCAAATCTGTTCGACATTTGAAATCCAATGTAGTAAATTTTACTAAGGCTATAAATAAATGTAAACTGAAGTAAGTAAAAATGTAAATGTAACCATAGAGATTAAACTCCTATGGAAAGCCTTTCAAGGGCTCTTTGAAACTGTATTTGGGAAACAAAATGCTCATGAAACATCTTCCTCTCCTAAAACAAATGAGAAAAGAGATTTGGTAATATATAGGTTGTCAGAAAATAAAAGAAAAACATGAACTTTCTATATACAGATGCAATATATGGATAGGTGCATGTGTTTATAAATACTTAACCATAACATTGATCATTAGAAATGAGTTGAGTTTTGAAGTAAATATCAGTTGGACAAGGACCTGCTGTAGACATGTAATTCCATGGCAAAACCAAGGACTGGATAGAAAGGACGAAAAGACTAAGGGAAGTCTTTAGGCTGTCTGAATCTCACATTTAAGTAGCTTTGTGAGCTTAAGACCAATAAAATGCTGGGCACAATGTGCTGACTTTCAAAGGCTATGAGCTTTGTAGGCATTTTTACTCATCAAACTCCTCTTAGTCTGAAGTGTCTGTGGGTCTTAAGTGTAGATGGTTACACCCATTACAGAGGCCTGTGCTGGAGAAACAAGCATCTGTGCTTCAGCTGAAGCTCTACTGCGTGGTGCATGTTTAGGCAGACACATACCCTAGATACCTGGATGTTCTCCACAGAAGTCCATATGGAGTCCTACCTGGTGAAGCCTATAACTAAGAGTGGTGGTGGAAGCAATATATGTTTGCACCCACATCAACATCCTCTACAGATGTTATTATGTAAATCTCAAAGTAGAAACAGCCTGAAGGGGACAATTGGCATCTCCTACATCCAAGCAAATACTTTGACCACTAGGCTAGTGTTTTTTTCGGGTGATAGCTAGAGCCAAGTCACTACTTTGCCAGGAGTATATGAGTCATGGGGCAAGACTGTGTCTGAAAGTAGCTGAGTGCTTAAGAACAATCAGCTGGAAGGGGCGAGGAGCCGAGTTTCTGGATACTGCTCTCTGGAATGTGTATGCATTTTACATTAGACCATCACTGGATAAAAATAAAAGCAGGCATTAATTACATTAAGCAGGCTGGATTCTACTTTGCATCTAGGCAGACTGTACTCCATCTCTCTGACTCTAATGAATGGGACTCCTAAAAACTCTAGAAGATGGCACTCTGTTTTATTCTGTAGAGAAAGAAGCAACATCTCCTCCCTTGCTACTTGATACACTACTCATTTGCCAAAACTTAGGATTCTCAGTGCAAAGAGAAGCCCAAGATTTATAAAGAATTCAAAAGAAAACTGCCTCCACTTATAAATGCTAGAGGATTTTCCAAACTGATGTTAAGAATCTGAAGATTAGCAGAAAACCAGAATGTTACAGTTGGTCCTTCCTAGCCTTTATTCCCCTGATTCTAACTTTAAAGCTTATATGATTAAGTTATGTTATTTTCAAGAAGCCAGATACCAAGGGAAATGAATTACAGATAACATATTGTATTAGTTGGATGAAAAAGATCTGAATTAGTGTAGATCACTGAAGGCTCTACTTCAGAGTGATTACAGACTTATAAAAATATAAAATGTTCTATTTGTGAAAATTATGCTGCAGAACAGACTCATCTCTTTCAATACAAAGCATCTTACTTAAGCTAAAGAGATAATAGCTCAAGACAATACAAATAGGAATGTTCAAGGTAATGAGCACTTTTATGTTCCAAGTTCTCATGTCTGAGGGCACTGCATCAGGCTAGAGCACAATGAGATAAGAACAATATTGATAGTTACTAACAAATGGCAGATAAAAGAGCTCTTCTGGATTCTGATTAAGTGACAGCATTCTACACATTCCTGCGAGTTGAGAAAGTTTGCCTGAGAACAGCAGCTATGTTACACATGAAGTACCACTAAACAAGCATATCTCTATGTTTCCAAATTCCAGCGTGAGTAATGGCTCTTTCTCTCATCTCTTCAACTTGAACAGAAGCTCCCTCTCTCCTTCTGGACATGCAGGAATAGCTTGCCGTGCTTCACTTTCCATTAAGCTGTATAAATGTATATGCTGGAAGTAAAGAGAAGTTCTGTAGGACTCCATGGCTGCGAGCCAATGTTTACAATCCCCTGGGTGGGAAATGCCGGGTGAAAGGCTCTCCATGGCAGGCTGTAGGAGTCTTTGCTGTTGCCGTCAATGACCTTCTGCCTCTGTTTTCAAAGTAGCTCCCTTGTTAACCCCCTGCACACTGTGTGCACAGGGGCCTTGGAGAGGAAACACTTTCTCTGAGAGTACAAATCCACTTCCAGGCATCTGCGTGACAGACTCCAATTTCAGCAGCGGTTAAGGGAGTGTGGACTAATATAAGTGCTCTGCATCTGCTGTTGGAGTCGTGGTACTGAGGCATATTTTTAATAGTCCAGACTGGGTTTAGCTATGTTCTGCATGTTACAAAGTGAATGTTCTCAGCTTCAGGCAATGGACATCAGTTTACAGGCACAGTGGTTGTGAAACACGAGCATACTGAATCTCCAGGAGAGAAGGAAACATGCAATTTACAGAGATATGTTTTAGTTCTCTCTGGCCAATCAGTAGCAATGTTGGTTGCTGGCAGTGGCAATACCTCCTCCTGGGGTCTCCTCAGGAGAGGAATGATACTTAAAATTGAAGACAGGCTGAACTGCGGTTGGTACAATGGAGATATACCACAAGGGAGCACCCAATGTGGAATGGAGATCTACTGCTTTAAAAGGTTTTGCCTCTCTCCTGTCTGAGCATGAAAAATACAATACTCAGGAGATCTTCTTCTGTGTCACATCCCTTTCGCTGCTCTGCGAATCACTCATGGTTCCTAACTGTTCAGGAAGAGTGCTTACAAAAATGATAAAAAAGGACATATAAAAAAAGTCTTCTAAAATGTTTATCGCAATATGTAATCCATTCTTGAAAAGGCAGACTAAATAAAATTTGAACTAATATTCAGGAACTAATGTAAATGTTCTAATGGTCTCAGAGAGGGAGCCAAGACCTCTTGTGATAACATCAACCTTACTATCAGCTGGCTTTGGAACAATCAGTTTCGTAGTCCATATGTGTTTCCCCATCATCATCATGATGCTTGTCCATGCCTTTTCCCCACAAAGATCTGTTCTCAGAAGCAGTCATACCATGCAAGAATCTCCCTGCATATTCCCTGCAAGGGAATAAGAGCGCCTGCCACCTCCAGGAAACTTTCACAGCTTTACTAGCCGCATAGGGACAGCAACATCCTACCCCCCTCCATGAACTTTCAGAGGAAGTCCTGTAAATAACATCCTCATGTGGTCACGAAATCATTCAACATGTGACTCCGTAGATGCTGAGGAAGAGAGAAGAGTGGTGCAGTGCTAGAAGATAAAGCTTCTGCAGAGAAACCAAGCCCAAGTGCCAACAGCTCTGGGGCTGACACAGATCAGCAGTCCCTAAAGTTGCTGCATGGTCTAAGGATCTAAACCTAAAGGTAGAGAAGGTACAGAACAAGCTAATTGCCTCATCTATTCTTCCGAGGCAAAAAATGTCATTCATGGAAAGGCTAATGTTATTAGGCTGTGTTGAAAAACCCAACTGGACATCTGATAAAAACCTCCTGCTTAACTCCAAAAATGCATATAATTTCTATTGATTTCAATAGAAGCTCTTGAGGGGTTAGGGGAAGACATCTTCAGACAGTGACATCACTTATATTTATATCTATCCTTGTTTTCAATTGTTAGTATTTTAGAAAATAGTTTCAGAAACAAGAAATCAGAAATAACCTGTGTTTTCTAGAGATTATATAATTCCATCAAATAAGTGCTATCTATTTTTTCTAGGAAAGTGGCAGTCTGCAAGGAAAAGGAATTTTTTTATAATAGCAAGCAAAGAATGCATTTAGTTTAGAATAGTTTTCTTTTTGTTACTATCATTAGGTCATGCTACTGCTGTTTAAAATCATTAATGACTGTAGCATCAGCAACTAAGTGTTTTCAAGTGCTAACAGTATGATTGTTTTTAGAAGAAAACTCAGGCTGATTATAGACCAAGTTAGTTTTTGTAATATGAAGCATTTACAAAATATGGGTCTAAATGACCCCTTCTTAAGCTTCTTTATTTATAAAGCATCTTTAAAACAGATAAACTTTGTTTTGTGCTACTGCAAGAAAATCTGAAAATGAAACTTGTTTGAAATGAAGTAGGAACAAGACTAAAATAACACACTAGCATAATCCAGCAGAAGGAAAACACAAGTGAACAGCACAACTAACCAAGAAAACAGAATGGATTTTAAATCTTTTCAGTTACAGTAAAGGTGTTATCAGCAACAATAAAAGAGGCCTCTAGTGCTTCTTCCAAATAACTGAAGTGTTAGTCTGGCAACACGCCTTGAAATCAATTATGTGGAGACTCACAGGACTTCTTAAAACAATTCTGGGGTGTAAACCTCAGGCTGAAAAATAACATAGAGAACTGCAGATTACCTCTCTTAACCATCCTACCATTCCCAGTTCTAGGACCTGGGATGGATGACAGTTGACCAGGAAATGCTGCACACAAGAATGTCATGTGCTGTAGCTCAGATGTGAAGCACAACTGTAATTTTAATCAATTACATCTCAGGCAAGTACAAAATAGATTACTTATCGCTCCTAGAATAAGTAATCTATAAATAAGCTGCTTTTTCAAAGTTTGAAAGACTTGCCTTGTCTTTCAGATTGGAGAAGGAAACCAGTGTACTTATGGGAAACAAAGCTTATTCAAATTAATTTGACTTCCACTGAAGTTTTACACATTTTATGATAAATAGTAGCTCACTAAGTTGCAAACCGATGATTTTTAATTGTCATGAGAGAAAAAGACTGATCTCTACTTTGGAGAGGAATTTTGGTCTCATTACGTTTATGTTGCTAAGCACAGACCTGCTGATTTCAGTGGGATTTAGGGAGCCTCAGGCCTGTCAGTTATCAGTAGCCAGCCAAACTCATCCCTACCACAGATCTGACCCTTTTCTTCATCTACTGTTTCTACACCACTTTGACAGTTTGTTCCCAAGTGACATCCCTAACTGTGAGTAAGTTACATTATTTATAGATGCCACTAGGGACTGGAGATGTGTAGGAGGTCTTTAAAGTGAGTAAGAATCAGTTTCCACATGTGGTAGGATACACAATGGTTGGTTATAAGGGTATGAAGAAGGGATCCATGCATAGGAAACAGCACATATATTAGTAAAAACTGCATGATTTTGCACCTTAGCTTTTATTGAGGGAAGCAGAAAAAGTCCTTTGAGAGTCTCTCAGAACACTGCAGATTCCTTCTGGTAGGGGACAACCATCAGAAGTAGCATGTGTATAATACATTCAAGCTTCTAGTGTGGCGTGTTACTGAAGTTATCTGTATAAGACCCTGTTTTCAGCAGTTCACCAACTTCACCAAAATTTCACTGATTACAATAACATTTTCCATGCTGGATCTCTCTGGAATGCACTGAGCTTTATTGGAATATTTCAGTTGAAGACATTCTAGGGAAAAATACATAGTTTGCCCATCTTAAATTCTGGTGACCTTCTTTTTGAGAAGTTCTGGAGCCCTCATGTTTTTTGGAACAAGGGCTGTGGAACTTGGCCTCTATGTCAAGGAGGTGCTTCTTGCTGTCCATGTAAAACTTGGCTCTAAATTTGGCCATGTCATAAATCTGAAAACCAGCACATGCTCAGTAAGGATTTATACTAGTGTATAATTATTGCACTTTTGGAAGGTTTTGTTTTCAATGACCACGCTTCAGGCCAGCTCCAGGGGGCTCAGTGGGACATCATGGCACCTCAGGCTTTTGACTGAGTGCAGAGAGCTTGTTACTCTATAAATGGTCTATCCCATGTTTGAAGAGGAACCTATCAGACTCAGCCACAGAGATGAAAATAGCTGGACACAGCTGGAAGACAGTATGAAAGCTGGATTAAGAAAACAGATTAAGACATCCCCTTGCTGGGGTAAAGAACAACAGGGAGTACGAGTGTCTGTGGAGAGGTGGGGTGACCGACACTGACTGAGAAATAAGACTATGAGCTATGGAGAGAAGAAGAAGGAAAAATGACCAGTAAGGCATGTGAGACTGGGGTCAGACAAAAACTTTTAAAGGAGACGGGGCCTGCTGAGGAAGGCCTGAAGCTGAAAGCAGTAGAGACTGTGAAGTTGGTGAGGGACATGTCTGGAGCCCAGTGGGAGAGCAGACTTCACAGCAGATTTAGGGTGGAGCTAGATTTAGTACAGAGAGGAGACTGGGCTGGAGGAGAGGCAATACTACAGGTTTGAGAGGAAGGTACAGCAGTAGTTGTGTGTCTGAGGATGAATGAGAGCCTGGAAAATCCATTGGCATCCTGCTTTCTTCTAGTTAAATCAGCCACTTATGACAGCCATCCACGACAGACAGATATTCTGCTAGCTCAAATTGAAGAAATCTATGTGACTGACCCATAGGTTCAGCCCTGCTGATAACCAATGTGCATATGAATATAATGCCAAGTGAAGAATTTCTATTTTTTTAATATACTTTGCTTACAGAAGACAACTGCACATGTACAAAGAAATAACGAAATAGATGACTTCCATATTTTGCAGCTAAACCAACCACAAAAAAATCTGCCCTAAACCCAAAAACACAAACAAATTAAAAAACAGAGTACTCAACGCCAGAAAGAGTATGTGAGTTGTGAAGTGAAAACAAGCCTATGGCAACAAGGGCCACTGGTCACTGGAAGATGGTCCAAGTACATCCAAAAAGAATACAAGACAATTTAAGCTCGTAACAATAATTTCTTCCCCATCAGTTGAACTACAGACCTGCTGTAGCTGCAAAACCTGTCACTGACTAGTGCAGTTGGTTCTCTTCTCTATACATATTGATAGTCTTCACACCAACTTTCATCTCCTTTGATGAATATAATCTAATACCTGCAAGGCTATTTTACCTGTGGAAGAAAATAACAGCAACCTGTTTCTTCTCTTCTTTGCTGTGTACTAGTAGCAGCAAAATTGCTACACTGCATATAGTAAATCAGGAGTATCAAGCTTCCTTAAAAAGATGACAATAGCTTAACTGTTTATAAAGACAAAGAAAATAGAAAAATGGTATCAAACTAGCATGTTTATGCAGCCCCCTGCTTTTATCCAAGTGTTAATGCTATATTGTGGGCTTTTCCCTAAACCAGATAACTGTAAGAACTGATTTCACTGATGAGCTTAAAAAGGCAGCATTCACTGCTACTGAGGGTCTCCTCCTTGCAGCTGTTGCTGTGATGGGTTGTACTTAATGAAATTTTCTCCCTCTTCTCTCTGAAAACTTAACAGCTAAAATTTAACCTTTAAAACACAGACTCTGTTTAAACATCTCACAACAACAAAAATCCACATGCACTGACATAATTATATTTCTTGTAAAAAAATCATTAGATTAATGCAGCAAAAACTGAGCTGCTCCATACACAGTATATAGTTAAAACTGCACAACTGAAGCCAAAATATGCACAGCTAAGAGGAATGTTACAGGGGGGCCTCTCTTAGTGAACAAAGCAGGCTCAGTTTGGCTCTTTTTCCCTAGCGCTACCACATCCGCACATCGTTAGTTGGAAAATTCCAGATATATGCTGTAATTTTTTGTGCTTTTTTTTCCCAGTACACTTGAGGCTTTAGTGTCCAGATGCCATTTCCCCCCCTTATCTGTCCCTGCTAGTTTGGGCCTTTGCCAGTTGTGGTCAACAATTAATACAGCAAAAGAAAAATACAGTACACTCCCTGGCAACTGGCAGAGGCTCACAGGAAATACCAAATAAAAACTTTATTATGTATTGTTTAACTATTTTGTTTGCCTGTGGGCCACCCTGTTGTTGGTGTAATTTAGAAAAGCATGCTCCATCTGGATGATCTGTGCGCAGGCTCATTGTTCCCAGAATCTGTCACGCACAATCACTGCTTCAGCCTGTGGCCCTCTGCAGAAAGAAGCAAAGGCATGGCAGCCCTCCAGCCTGCATTCCTTTTCATTAGACAACTTGTGACCAAATGTTAGAATAGAAGAGTAACCTTTTAATATTCATGTAATTAATTTACTTTCCCCTTTAATTATAAACCTTCACGTGAAAAGAAGAAAATAAAAGGACTTCCCTTCATGATTCTCCTCCCTCCCCCATCCTTTCTATTTGCTTTTTGGGACACGGAAGGTGCTGAGAGTTTCATTATACATAGGTACCAGTACCTCTGTCTATTGGGCAATTATCATGGACCTCATACATTTGTGCGCTTTCACTTTACGTATTAATTGCTCTGGAACATGGAATAGATTCTGAGTTACAATAAAATGGGAGAAATTAAATTCTTCCCTTCTATATGCCCTTGCAGCATCTGCTTCCTTGTCTTAATCAGTGGGGTAATCCATTGAACACAAAGCCATTCTTCTATATTTGAAAACACAATAGACATCTAACTGAAGTTCCCTTTCATACTAAGGTCAGCATATGACTCAAAATACTGTGTCAGCTGGGATTCTGGCTGGGCAGGCTTAGGTGCACAGGCAGCACTTTGTCAGTTCTGCTTTGCTGGAAAATGGGGCCATTTTTTCAGCTGAGGTTAGACAAGTGCTGAACTAGCTAACGTGATGCAAAGGTTTGCTCCTCACAACTCAAAAAAAGTGCATTTGATTGCCAGGGAAAGCATCTGATGCTGTAAAGTCCCACCATATGAGTTCATTTCAGCACAATGAACTGGGGCCCTGATTTCCGTGTGGGTAGGTTACCTCTTGGTGGCTGCAGAACATTCAAAGGAATCCAACTGTAGTAGGCTGTAATTTGAGCGGATGAAGCTAAGCTAGAAATTGCCTGTCTTCAAGTTGCAGCGCTTAAGTTCTTGTTGCCTGATACTGATTGCAATTTCAACAGGTGATGAGGACATTAAGGACTCACAGGGCGCCACTTGGCATATCAAAGGATGAGGGTCTCAAACGCAGTCAAGTAGTCTATATAAGATGCAATGGTTTCTATGGCAACTGAGGAAATGTTACTGAACTAATTTTTCTTTTATTAAATAGGTATACCATCATGTTAAGTCTGCAAGTGATCAACCTAGATGTTAGTGGTTTTGATTAGTTCATGCACCAATCCAGCACAACAGATTTTCTGCTGTGGCCATGTGGGTACAAAGATAATGTAACAAGTCAGGAAGTTTTAGATCAAGGCAAGACTGAAAAAGTTTCTGGGATAGCTTTTACTTAGTTTTAAAATAGTACTTGGTTGAGTTGGAATGACTCTGTCTGGGAAGCACCTTCAGCAGGGAATAGAACAAAACCGATGTCATTTGTCATATTCATTGCAAATTCAGGGTATAATATTTCAAATATTCATCAGGAAAGAATTCCAGCTATGTGGCAAATTAAAAAAGTAGCATCTTCTGCCCAGAAGGCAAAGCAGCAACTGGAAATAAAAGTGAATTGAAACACTCCTTGGCCTAAAGCAACAAGAAATTAAAAAACCCCAACCAAATAAAAAACAACAAAAAAAATCCTTGTCATTGTATTTAGTATGGCCTCATTTTTCCTGTCAATGCAATGACTGTCCTGGTCTTTTTATGCCTACTCACTTTCTTTTTGCTCTCTTTTCTCCTAGCTCCCTCTATTTACACAGAATGCCAGTGATGTTCTGTTTCATGATGAGGAAGTCTCAAAAGGAATCGTTTCTGCTGTGGGAATTACGACAGCAAAGGCTTAACTGTAGACAAGTTCTTTCCTGATGTCAGAAGAGAAATCCATAGCATCTCTGAATGAGCATGGCCTGACAAGACGGTCCTATAACTTCCCTTATTTTACAGCCCATCAACCTCAGTTCCACTGACCAGATCTGAAATCCTTTACAGTGTAAATACTGTCCCAGTGTCATACGCACACATACACATGTCATGCAATAGGAGATTTCCCAAAGACTGTGGTGGAAGCACACAGGAAGAGTTCTGTTGGACTCCTCACTTGGACAAAGTGCTCACATAGACACATTAATTCTTGGAAGTACCCAAAGCTGTGTTCAGACCAGGAGATTTCAGTTCTGAAATGAATGTTCAATCAGGATTAAAGGGCTTCTCCATTTTAGCATGTGCCTCACCAGGAATTACTGAGAGGTTTGTGCTCACACCTCTCAATAGGTTACAGAACCGAAAGGACATTTAGGGAATCCTCAGAAGAAAATGTCAGATCCAACAGATTTGATTGTCTGTTCAGCACTCATGCTGCCTTTTCTAACTTTCAGGCTTAATTACAGCTACTGTCTATTGAGTTATTAATGTTATTAATCTAATGTAAATCTAATGTGAAATCTTCTCAAAATACAAGGTGAACGCCTCTCTGCCATGATGATTTGACCAGCAACACTGAAAAAAACAAGTTAAGACCAGGCTATGAGCTGTATTAAAATCTTAACTCAATTCAATATCATAGAAAGCAGCAAGAGAAGAGAGAGCCTATTTCAATGCATATTATACACAAAATACATGGTTCCCTTCACCTTCAGCTGTTCTTCAGGATAAAGTATAAAATGCCTTCCATTTTTTCATACTATCTATCTGTGTACTGTAGGCTACTACCACAGCTTGTGAAGTTACTGAAGGTATAAAGGAAAATAAAATCTCACTGATTTTTAATGTGACTTAAAAATCTTCAAGTATTTTGCATATTTTTGATTGTATGTGCCTGTGATATAGGAAGATGTTCATAGTTCTCATTTTAAAAAATCTTTTTTTTCATCCCTTGGTGTGAAAAATAGTAAAAAAAACTTACTAGAGGAGTACTCAGGAGGAAGAGTGACACAGTACATACAGTAATATCAAATACTCAATATATATAAGATAGAGCGTTCACTTATCACGAACATTTTTATTTCCATTCAGTCTAATTCCTCAGTTTGGTATGAATGTAGGAATTTTTGACAGATTTATGAATTTTACTTGCTAATAGTGTGAGGGTCAGATTACACCTGCGGTGTATCAACTGCGGGAAAAGTTTGTGCTGCATAAGCATAGCCATTCCCTGCTCAGACAACCTGGTGTTTGCACACTGTCCTGCACACTAATGGTGTACAGAAGGGCAAATAATAGCTCCTTAATCCCTTCCTGGTGAATCTGCTCTTGAAAATAAAACTTCTTTAAAAACATGAGGTCAGGCAGATCCAAATGACAAAGATCACTCAGAATTGAAGGGAAATGAGAACATGTACAAGTAAAGTAAAAAAAAAAAAAATCAGTTTGGTGAAAAAAGCATCATTGCTTATAAATTCTGAGAACGGCTGTAGTTTTCGTCCTCCCATTTTCAAAACCTGACAGTTCGATACTGGAGCAGTGCAGGAGACGATCTGTCAAATGTGTCTACAGAGAATATGCAGAGAGCCTTCTCACAGCAGGATGGGAACTCCACCCCCTTTAGGGCCTCAAGAAATCTCTGCAGGGTAAATATATAGCTGATGTTGTAAACATAAAGTAGAGCGAGACAGAATTCAGGAAACTCAGGCTCAGTTCAGAGATGTTTACATTGACTATAAAAATCTGAAAACAGTGTTTACATTGAGAGAGGCTTTCTTCTTTACTGGCTTACTACAGATTCTTCATCCAAACTTGTCAAAACCCAATGTACATGCTTTCCAACTTTTAATCTGAATTTACCTGATGCAAATAGATTTTTTCTTTGATTCACTTGTTTTATCTAATGATGCTATTATCTAATCACATCTATTACTGCCTACCTTGAATTTAATTTTATAATATGGAAATGTTACTATTTCAGTAGTTTTCAACTGGCTACTATAGGTTTTAAATGAGGTACTTAAAGTATTATTCAGCAATGTCTTTCAATGTTACTTTATATTCTCGAACCATTGTAAGTTTTTTCATTCAGTCTTGCATTAAAAAATGGATCACTTGCAAGACCTTGAGAAGTTTAGTATGTTATTTTGACACTGTTGTGTTTACACTAGGGGAAAAAAAAGAGGCTGTATTCTACAAACTACCTGTGGGAATTCTGTGGCCGAAGCCCATGAAGTGGATAGGCATGGATATCAAGACCACTTCTGAAAGTCATTGCTGTTTTGTGTTCAGAGAAAATGTCTGTATTTGTCAAATAGAATATGAAAACCTGGAATGAAATCCTGGCCACAGTATAGTTAAAGGGATATTTCCCATTGACTGCATTGAAGCTAGGGCTTCATACCATGGAGATTTGATAAAGGTGTGTCAGTTCACCTTTAGCAAAATTTGAAGCTAAAACCAAAATGCAGTCATTTTCTTGCTCCACATTTCTATTCTTTATTTGTATCAAAAGATCCTTGCCACTAAAATGACTATGTCTGGAGATGCCAAGATTCGTATTTAAAACTCAGTTCATGCTATAAATTCAGTTTTACTACAAACTCATGGTTTTTACATTGTCAAATATTGATGGTAATACAAATGGCTTTGATTTCTGTTGAAAACTATTCACTTGTTCCATATACGACTTGAATTCATCTGTCTACAGTGTATGACACTGTCTGCTTTTAATGTCCTCTGAAATTACATTTTGAACCATGATTAAAGCTCATAGACAACTTCCTACAAACCAGAGAAGTCTATAGCTGTATAACAATTATTTTTTTTTACTCTGTTCCATCTAAATATTTTTTCCTCTAGAAAATCTTGTTGTATTTTTTATAAACTGATTATTATTATTTTTCACAGACTGGTGAAAGCTAGTTTTCTGGAACTAGGTTATGCACAGACTTTGGTCCATTTAACAAGGTCAGACTGTTTATTCTTGACCAAATTCTTTCCCACTGTAAAAAGGTACTTTTAAATGCCACATTCCAAACCCAGTGCCAGTAAGTCACTGAAGCATATTTTCCCACAAGAACTGATACCGTGCACAGGCCCCTCCTTATTTAATTCTTCTGGTGTTTAAATTACATAAGATGCAGGATGTCTTTAGTGTCACAAATCACTTAAATCTATCCACAGCTTAGTAGCACCGAATCTACACTGTGCCAGCTGTGTCTTTATTAACTTAAATAGTTGCATTCATTTCAAAGCAATAGTGTCTGAGCAGCAGCAGAGAGCGAAAGAGAAACAAAAGGATAACCAAGTACAAAATTTATATATAAAATACAAATAAACTAAATGCAAAATATTCACTGTTGATTTAAAAAGAGACCCTCTTATTAGTCTTATCTATTGGATTATTTCAACAAAGTCTTGCTGATTTATACCAGCTGAAGTATGTGGCTATTATGACCAACTGCAATAGCTGTAAGAAAATGTAAATACTACTTAATTATTATCTGAAAACTATTGCCATATTACGAGATGTTCATATCATTCTAGAAAGCCTCAACTGATTTACGATACTCCCCAAAATGTTATACACTGGCAGCTCCTGATAGCTTTCATTTTCAAGCTCATACCTTCCTTTTAGGGGTAGTAAGATTCTCACAGACTTAGGCATTCCATTTTATTACACCCAAAATCTTTCTGCTATGTATATACAGTATATACACAGAGGAAAAACATCCCATGTTTTTCAAAGACACAACATCCTCAGGCTGTATTAGTTTATAGCATCTTCTGCCAGAAATTAAAATAGGGGACTCATATATTATTTTTTTTATAGGCTAGGAGAAGAGGGGCAAGAAGACATGGAGTGATGACACAACTCATGTATTTGTTTTGCTTCATACCAAGGGTGTAGAAAATCCTGTTTCCCTGAACAAATCAAACAGGAGGATATAGTTTTCCTCTAGGACCTACTCCAAATACTCCACCCAGAAGCTCTCAGCTTTCTCACCATTTTGCTGTATGTGTTCCTATTGATGCCTGTGTGCGACATGTGTGCATGTATTTGTGCACTGCTTTCCATTGCTTCTCTCACTCTCACAGGTATCTTCTCGAACACCACTGCCTCTTCTGCACTTCCATTCAGATTTCAGTCAAACCTGCTCACCCACATTGCTTAGATTCCTAACTGGCCTTGCATATGTGGGTGGTGGTTTTTATTATTTCAGTTATATATTCCAGAAAAGTGTTTAATTGCTTTTACAGATTTATCCAAAATACACCACTGCTTGTATGCTTCAATTAGGCTTCATTTCACCAGGAGCTGTCTCAGCTCTGCCAATATCTTGATGGAATCCTTGGCAGTGACATTCTTTGTGACTCACCAAGAAACCAGGAGCAATGGCATCAAGATTGACTTGGGCTGGATTCATCTCAGCTGACTTCAGATCTGAATACCACGTAGATGTTCACATCTGAACTTGTCACCCTTGAGAGCCAGTGGAAAGAAGTAGGTATTTTCAGAGTCTGATTCATCTGACCTATGCTAATTGCCTACTATGAGCTGAGATAACTCTTCGCTTTACTGATTATACTGATTAGGAGATCTCCTTTGATAACTACTAGGCTACTTACTCAGTGGACCAGCTCAGATGTCTACACTTGGTCAGATAAATTCCACTTACAGTATTTCTATGTCAGCAGATATTCATATAGCCTTCCAAGTCCCCTTATAGTTTTTCCTACTTTGTCCAATTTTCTTTCAACTATTTCTCAGATATCCCCAAGAAATCATTTTTGCTTTTAACAGTGATAGGTTGTATGGGACACAGGGACACACCTTGCTAGTTTTATCTTAATGGGGAATGTAACCCTACTACAGTTTTTCCAACTTTCTTTTAGCAGCATGTATATATATATTTGATAGGTGCTCAGAACAGATTGGCTGGACAATGCTGAGTTTACTATAGGATCTATCCATTGGCTTCCTATTCACCAATCCATCTATTCAGGTCAGCATTGGACAGTAGTACTCTCTAAACTTCTTCAGTATCAATTCTTACCCTCTAATTTCTCCTAGCCCTCTGGGACAGTACCAGTCCCCTCCTTTTCAAAAGCTCTTGCGCATATTATAAGCCATAGAGCATTTTTATCTTATGAGAGAGTATCACCATTTTTTCCTCAGAAGGATGGGAACTCTTCCAAGTTAGGACAGTTTCTGCATCAACCAAGTGGTCCACATCTCTCTAATTCCTGCCAGGAGAAGCATGGTCCCTGTAGATCCATGCAGTGTTCATGACGTAAATGTAGATCATTAGCTCATTCCTAGACATAACGAATGCTGAGGCACACTATAGCTTTAATGACTTCTGTATGCTATCAGAATGAATATTATATACCAATTTCAGTCCCTTTAGTGCTGTTACTACAAATGTACACAGCTAAACTCCAGCTTTGACTGAGAAGTTTCAAAATTGCAGATTCCTGACAGAATTCTTCGCTAATGTTCATGTGCAATTTGCCTGGGATCTTGCATCTAGTGAAGAATTAATTCTTTACAATGCCTGCTAATGCCAAGCCTCCTGATTTCTTGCTTTGTGTATCCTCATCCATCTCAAAAAATGTTCTCCTGCTAACAGCTAACTTTGACTGATGGGCTTCTCCTCCATGCTGAGGTCCAACCACACCAGTAGCCATGTGCTTCAGTGCTACACTCAGTGACACTGTAGCAAGCTAGATCTGCCTGTCTCTTAGGAAGAAATTTCTTTGCCATACAACCATGGCATATCCTGCACTGGTTTTACGTTTTCTCCATGACTTCAACTGAGTAAAGTTCTTCCTTTAGTTTGAGCAGGGATTTCCCAATCCCAAAATGTGCAACAGTTTAACAAGCACAGCTGAATCTTTCTTTGACTGACACCAGGTTATCACCTGCTGTTTCTCACCACTCCTTGTTGATTCTGTATCTCATCTTTAACTTCCAAACTACTGCTACTTGCTACCATCATTGTGTTATTCCACGACAATATTAAATTCCACCTGCCAAACAACTTTTCAATTCATATATCATGATGCTCTCATCTGGGAAGCTCTTCAAGGGGATCATTCCAGCTGTCCCAGTGGATAAGCCATAAACATTTGTACTTATGTAAACTAAAATCCTTTGAGGATGCATGTTTCTTTGCCAACATACTCCTCATGTTTCCCCTTAGGGCTGAGCCTGCAACCAGAACTTCACCAAAGCGTTCTATCTGTCCTATCCTCAAACTTTCTCTCATAAAAACGACAGTGAAAACACTATAGAGATTTAAGCACCTCTAAATCTTTGGGGTTTGTTGAGTGCCGTAAGTTCTTTCCACACTACTGAGATCATAATCTAAGTCTACAGTGTTTCTGCATGAATACTGCCATGGAACTATACTATTCTGTTTACTTATGCAGCTTTGCACCTAAAATAATTTTTGCCATGTTGGTCAATGCGTAAATAAACTTCCTGTAATAGGAACACAATGCTCCATACAAGTGGGTGGGTGGCTGGGGACTTGACAGTTCTGTAAAGTTTCCTGTCTTCAGTGGAAACACACCATTCATAGATGATGTGTGCAAGGTAAAAGACCTCTTCTGGAAGCGACTCACCGTCCACTAGACATTCTTCCTCCTGTTCTACAGAACAGAATATATGTGTTTTCAGCCCATTTGTGCTGGGAATAAGGCTGTTTAAAATGTTGAATTTCTTCCAAAACCAGATCATTTACCTTAAGTACATCAGATAAATCTGTGCAGAACAGGAGAAAGAAATACTGTGGACTGTCTTTTCCACTAGCTACTCAACTCGTCCCAGCCAAAGACCTCTTGCTCTGAATTGCCTCCGAAGTTTTTTTGGTAGTTTTAATGTACTTCCCCCATCATTTGGACCTGCTTGACTTTATCTACTGCTAACAGTTAAGGTGAAGAACAAATACTACAGCATTAAGGGTACTATTTATTAATTGTAATAAACAATAATTCTTTTAGATTAAAGGTATTAATTTTGGATATTGATAGACAAAATATGGCACTGTCATTTTTTTCTGAATCATAGCTAAGGGTAAAGCCCAAGAAGTAGCTGAAGGCACATCTCTATCTCTACATATTTCTTCAAAACTTATTTCTTCTATTCTGCTGGTCAACAATGAAGCAGCTGTTAAGATGGTAGGTTTCCATGGTTACAATCTTGCATGGGGCCCACACAGTACAACTTATATCTTTGTTAAATCAAAAAATACCTCCTGCTTCCTAAGCAGAAAGCCCCTACTTTTGTTATTCCTCCTTTAAATCTACAACACGACCTCAGAATAAAATCAGCATGAACTTACAGGTGGTTGCTTTCCCTCCTTTTTTTTGCATCAGATTTTTCTCCTGTATCTGTGGTTACCAGATTCATTGCTCATGTTTTGTAATGCTAGTTGTTTGGTTTTTTTTCTTTTTATCATATGTTCTTTGTCACTCAGGCTCAGAAAATGATCAAAAATCTGACCCTGTTTCAAATCAATCTGAACTTTAAAAGCAAAAATGTACTGAGTCTTCAAACAGTATGCAGTCATTCCTTTTTTTTTTTCTCTTCTTTACTGGAAAGCTACTACAAGATGCCCATGTCATTACGATAGCTGCCCAGGAGAGCAGAACAACTTGCTGACTGCAAACCAATTGCCCACAGATCAGTTCTTCTCTGCTGATCACAAGTCTAAAGGGTATCCTCACAGACTGCATCTGTGGAAAAACTGCCTTGCATTCATTGCAGAGATAGCAAAATCCAAGGCAATAATTTGTTTATCCTCTACTTTAGCTGTTCTCATTTGCACTTGAATTCTAGAGACTCCATTTTCAAATTCAGTTATCTCAGTTTTTCAATGGGGAACTTCTCTGTGCATTTCAGAACAAATAGAAGCTTTATTTTCAAATCTCCTGCTTAAGTTTTTTTAGCATGTCTCATCCAGTAACTAATTCATGATCTTTCTGCACATTTCATAGAGCCAGTTATACACTTTAATAGACCAGTTTTGACTACTGATACTCATCTGTCTGACCTAAACAAAAACTTAAGCCACTCCTTGTACCTCCAAGGTCTGACTTTCAGTCTGGAGGAATTTCTTGAACTACATTGGGACTTTTGGGTATATACTAACATGTCCTGCTGGTTTTCTATTTTTGAAAAGCATTCTGGAGTCATCTTTCATGACACTTATGTTTAACTGAAATGTTTCTTAATCTTGGCAATGATGTCAAGTTTTGTTGCTTTACAAACCAAATATAGTATTTTTTCTGCTTACCTACAAATACAATTTATCAGATCAGAATCTCCTTTTCCATTGCCTCTTAAACATAGAACTGTTCTCCCAGAGTTTCAGGCAAGCAAATTCTGTGGTAGCGGTATCATCTTCTGATTCCTTTCAGTAAGAAAATATTCAATTTCCATAGCAAATCTTACAGATGTCTGGAGCACCTTTGGCTTTTTTGCTTTATCTTGGTTGCAAAATCCAATCACTGCTAATGTGTCTTGTCAGGCTCTGTGGTACCTCTGTGCTGTAAGAATACAAGTGACCTCAGGTGTCCCTCTCTTCTTCCCCTCTCTAGCCCTTAGTTGTATCCAAGCCCACTCAGATTGGCAGCTGTACTTGATGTATATATCACGGCCTTACAGCAGATCTGAACAGCTGAGGCTGAGTATAAATTCTGAAGCACCATCAGAACTGGCCTACCTACAAGTAGAGCTACTACTAGAAGTGCTCCTTTTCTGCTCCTTTTCCTCACCATTCATATAGGGTACAATACTGAAGTCAGCTTCCCTGGGATTTTCAGTAGGCATTTCTATTATTTGATCTAAGAAAATGTAAGTCTGCAGAATGCACAGTAAGCAAAAAAATGATAAACAGACAGTCTCCTGACAGGTTCATTTTTACATCCAGATGTTCACTTTACTTCCACAGTAGCCTACGTTTCTGCTTACTTTCATGTGCTGATTTTTCAGCTCAAGTGCTTGTTGCAGGTTATTTCTGTTAGCCAGTTCCAAGTTTTTTTCGGCATCCCTTGTTTCATGGAAAGCTTCTGATCAGGTTTTCAGCAGTCAGGTTGGTTGTCGTTCACAGATGTGACTTGCCAGATTCATCTCATTTCCAGATGGGGAACGTTACTACCAGACTTCCCACTGCATCTGGACTTTTTCAACTTGCTGTCCCAACAAAGATTCCACTTTTGCCTTCAGATCATCTTTCATCCCTATTTGGGAAACTTCCAGGTTGTCTTTTTGCTTCTTTAGTGAAGTGTCTCTCTGTTTTATATCTCATTCTAATTCTTTGTACTCTCATGCTAGCCTTTATTTTAACTGTAGCTTACTTTGGTTTATGAGACCATCTCCACAATTTGCTCCATCTCATCCTAATAAAGCCAAGTAGCTTTTATTTCTTTCTTTGGAAAATTATTTTGCACTGACATTTACGCCAACCCACCTGACCAGCTGAAAGCTGTTTCCATCCAGGGTGGAGCTCATGAAGTGCATCTCTTTGATAAAGTTGACTATATAATGCATACGAAATCCTGAAGGGGCAAATACAGAGATAGGAAACTGGAATGGGCTGCCTCAGTCATCAAGATTTGCCAACTGCATGGCAGACATTCATCAATCTCTCTCTCTCTCTCAAAATCAATTATGTTTCTTGCCTGCACTGTTCCTACTGTAGGCTGCTTCAGAATCTCACTACTTGTCCAGCTTCCTGTCAAAAGTTATTTAAGCTCAGTTTCAACTACCTAGTTCTCATGCCACTACTGTTTTTTTTTAACTCATGTTCTCCCTCTCTGGCTCCTTCCTGATGTTTTTAGATATCAACTCTATCTACTCTCACAGTTCATTTTATTAAATTCAGCCAGGTTCTCTGTGCTTCACAGAAAATAGTGTGTTCCCCCCTTCCTTGATAGACAGAAATCTGTCCTTCTTCATGCCTGTTTCTGTCCAAAAACATCTCTCAACCATTGAGAAATCGAACAGCGCACAGTATTCTAGATAAGGTCTGATCAATTAATCTGTGTTGTGGCTTGAGAATTTTCTGATTTCTAAAAAAATATCTTACACGTAACAGTTTAAATTTCCATTTGCTCTTTTCATGCATCTAAACAGTGACTCACAACCTCACTGTGATCTTTGTAGGCTAAGATTACCAAGCTATTTATAAGTTACCCAAAACTGAGGAATTCACCTTGTAGCTCAATAATTCTTTCAGTGTAACATATTTTTCTCTGGATTTATCCACTTATTTCTAGAAGATGGGAAGTCTAGAGAAATCTAGTTTAATTCATTGGTGCCCTATAATTTACTGAAATCTGGATAATCCAGGACTTCTATACTTCCTCTGTTTATAAAATGAAGTATCTTTCCATGTTTTGCAGGGATGAATGTATACAGCAATATGTAACTGATTTCTCTAATGCAGGAAACGAACTACAAAGTCTTGGCCATCTGCTACCATTCAGCATATAATAACAAAGAATATAGTGGAGTTAAATTAAGAATGGGAAATTGAAGGCTGGACATCAAGGAAACTTTCTGAGAGTGATTATACCGAGGTTTTAGAACAGACTCCCATGGGAAGCGATGGAATCCCTATTTCTTGGCACATTTAAAGTTATCATGGGCAAAACATTAGAAATGACATAACAGCGAACAACCCTGCCTGATTCAGAGAACGACTGGATGATTTCACGTCTCTTCTGCTTTTGAGCTCCAGAATTGCATGCCAGAGACACTGAACAAGAACTAAATATTGTTCAACTAGGAGAAATTTCAAGTGTACCTGTACAAGGGAATTTTCAGATAGAAATAACTTTTACAGCAGGGCTTTGGCCAGTGTGCAGAGAAAATTTACAGATACCTCCCTGCCAGTGCAAAAACTTATCAGCCACTCATTTTTATTACATATGAAGGCCCAAGAGCATTTCCGTCAGCAATGTACAGATGCCTGCCTCCACACTGGAACAGCACAAGCTCCAAGGAGAAAATGCTATTTTCTCTGCTCCTCTTCCTTTGGCTGCCTCACATTCAAGTGCCAAACAGGCCTATGCCTGCTTACCCTCTGTGCTCTGATAAGAGCATAACCTGAGGCTGTATTTTAGTGTTTCAGGATGGTTTGAAATTATGTGGGAACAGTTTTGTAAATACACAGGGAGAGACCTTGTCAAACAATCAAACTGTTTTTACAATCCAACTCACTCAATTATCTCTGGGAGTAGATGTAAAAACAGACCCGCTTAAATCAACAGAAAAATAGTAGAAAGAAGATGTAAATCACTGGGTGGGGGGAATGCACCACATATTTTTAATTCTGAAAACAGAAGATAGAAGTAAGGTCACACAATAGCAGGATGCTCTTTTATAGTACAGAGAAAATACACAGTAACAATTTTCTGCCTTTCTTTCCCCTTTTTACACTATCCCCTCCCTCTATTTTTCTAGCTGATCAAGCACAGTCTGTTCCCTATAAATTTAGTTCTTCTACATCCTAACGTCCAACTACCAGATATTTGTACGAAAACTGTAAGTCACTTCCATACCATTACTAACAATATCTACTGTATCTTCTGCAGTAAAATAAAAGGAAAATAAAGAGAAAAGAAACAAGAACATTTCATTTTATCTTTACATTATCATGTGAAGGCTTATTTGCACCGAGCACATTTTTCTTGCACCAATGGAACTGCACTGCTGCAAAATAATACCAAATTTCACCCAGAGGTAGACAGGGAATGCCTCACAAAAGCAGAATTAAAAGGAACCAAAGTAAAATTTTCAGGTGTCAGATTTAAAACAAAATAAAGAGCTTTTCTTATAGTGCAGAAGTTAACTGCAGCCCAAAGTATAAATGGTTCAAAAAGTAAGTAGCTTAATTTATGGAGGATGTGCACTTCAGTAATTATTACAGACAATGATCCAGACACAATCTCCAGCACTGGAAACTGCTACATTTCTGATTGCTGGAAGCTGATGCTTACTCTCCTTCCTAAGCGTCATCCGTGGGACATTATCCTTTGCTAGTGCACAGTCAGCCTTTGGTCCAGCACAGCAGAACTCCTTTGTTCTGATATGAACTGGGCTCGGAGCTGCACCTTTTCTCCCGTTTTCCCCTGGCACAAGGTAAATTTATTCTGCAGTGTTGCACTGGCACAGCCGCAGGGCTGCTGAACACACTCAGCTCAGCATGGACAAACTCTGTCATCACATGATATATATTCGAATATTTGCAGTTCTGAAAAGGAGTTTTCTGCCACAGAAAATATTCTCATGTGGAGCCAATTTGCTTATTTACTGTGAAATAATTTAATTTCTTTGAAAAGATTAAAAGATGGGCTTTTGCGGCTCATGATAAACCTGGGCCTGAATCAGAGCAGAGGGTTGCATTCCCTGAATTCCTGGCAGGTCTCTAGGGTGAGCTGTGGCATGAGCTGTGGAGGAGCAGCACAAAGCCCTGAATCCAGGCCTTGGCACTGAGGGGGTAAAAAATACTTCAAACATCGATAAAGATACCCTTAGAAGTTTTCTTAAAGTCGGATACAGTAACAGCCTTAAATGAACCAGTAACTGCTTCATCTAACATCTTCAAAACAGCCTAAGTCAGCATGAGTTGCGAGGTTTTGAAAAACATTTCCGCCTTTGAGTTAGTTTAGCTATTCGAGTCCTCAGCTGAAGACTTCAGATGTGGTTTCATAACTGACTCCAACAACTCTAAGACTGTGGTGTCTGCAGAGTGGATGACCCCATCCTTCTGCTCACCCTCCCCTGCATGTCAGTGCTCCACTCATGTGGCCGTGCAGTGATCTGCATCTGCTAATCCACCTGAAGATGAATAATGACTTTTAATGGGGCGCATTTTAGTCGGACTGGAAGGACGTGACCACTAATGCTGACACAAGGGAAGTGATGGGAGCATGTGGCCAAAAGCAGGACCATCCCTTCAGCAGCAGTGGAAATGATATGTCTACTTACACTGACCGTGAAACAGCACCCTTAGAATATTATCTCTAGGGTATGTTTCTGAAAATAACAACCTTGCCATAAATCCTTTGTCTCTCTATGAGAGCAGCTAGTACTGCTCCTCCAGATAAGTCTTAAAAACTTTAAAGCTTCTTACAATGGACAACAAAAACTAATAGCTGGTTTTGAAAATTATATTATATGATCATAAGGCAGATGAATAAAAGCAACTTCTATTCTAATTTTCTAACTCTGTCCATGCATATTTCTGTATTGCCCTACGATAATACTGTGACATTGAGCAATCCGTTTTTTCATTGTTATTTTCATATAAATCTGAGCCCTCTTAGTGGACATTGGATCTGAGTGAAGTCACTGTAAATATATATTGAAATGTTCGTGGTCAGCTGCAGTCTTTACTGACAATGCGCCTTTGTCAACGAAGAGATTTTTGTTCTTAAGATGGCTCTGGAGATGTCTCATTTCATGTGATGGAAATAAGTTTCCTATAGGGTGTTTGGGAGGATGCAATAAAGATTCCTTCAGCTATCCAGATGTTAAAATATCAGAGAAATTCACTCGTTTCTTCACAAAGCCAGATACACGGGCTTTTTATGCAGAACTCTGTTTGTAGGGAAGACAGATTTTCCTCAAATAAGTCAACCAGTTTAATCACATTGCATTCCTAAATAGCTGCAACTTTTCAGTAGCAGCACTGACAAGCTCAACAACGCATATTTCGATTCTCTGGATGTCTGCCCATGACTCATTTTCATTTTCAGGGACATTGGGCGGACTGGAGAAATGCACCATGAGGAAAGAACTGGCGATGGGGGCTCAGGCCTAAGGTGATGTGCTACCTCACAACAGTGAAGGCTCAGTGCCTACTGAAACACTGCGACTTCCACATGTCAGAGGGAGGAAGATTTATGCACTTATCAAATTATGTATAAAATCTAGTGTCACTGTACTGATTCCATTAGGGCACTCATCAACACAGCTCAGATTTTGGCTCTGATTCACTAGAGGCTGAGGCTTGCTTGATTTCCATAGGTCTGCTCCTATGTTTGATGGTAAAGGCGAGCTTTAAATTGTTTGCTGAATCAGGCCCATTTAAGGTCACCCAATGTATCCCACGTTAAAGCTGCACTGCAACAGGTCTGCTGAAACCTACCCAGCATAGGAATGGACTCTGCAGGATGTATTACATACAAATAAATATGTGGATTTTGGGAAGCACAGTATCAGGAAGAGGTGGCCATAAAAAAAGGGGAAAAGCCCCTCAAAACAGGGCAAAGCAAAGGACTGTGCTCTCAACTATCATATCAGATCAACCTAGAGTTTTCATTCACATTATTTACTAACAGGTGGCATTTATGAGAAAATTACAATGCAGCAGTGAGCAGAAAAGAAAGCACTTGTTCCTCTTTGGAAGAGGGTTTTTCTATCTTTTTTGTTGTTGTTTTTGTTGCTGTAACTAATTTATCTATTTATTTTTACAAAGCAAGCCCAGTTAGTGAAAATTATTTTATGCTCCCTTGCTACTATACCAACAAAATGAAATCCGAGTTCTTGCATGATGTGACATGTAAACCATTTGTGCTGAAGTGAATGCCAGAAATAGATGGAAAGTTTTTATCCTGAAGAAACACTGAAATAAAATGCAAGCATAATCTAAAATTATTCGCTGACAGTAACTGCAGGATTTTTTGTGTCTTCTCTTTTTAATCATCAATTTAGCTGAGTCCGGCTTTCAACAACTTAGCACATCTGCAGAGAAAGTGATGTGTTTTCCCTTATCCTGTTCAGTAAATCTGAAAACTTTTTTTTTTTAAGGAAGACATAAACCAATTTTGTTTGCAGTTCATGGGAAAAAACCCCCATCAGTAGTGCTGCCATCTAAGGGAAAGCACACATGTTTTCAAAGCAAGTATTATGAGTGTGTTCATAACACTAACATTTAGCTGGTTTCATTCAGCTCCTGAGGCAGGTCATGTTTTAAAAGCTGGACAGCCCCAGCTTCACCTAATGCTGTGATCACAACTGTGTGTGCTTATCTCAGCCTTCTCATGTGCCACGATTCAGCTTAATTTCCTTTCCTTAAGGCAGTTAGATGTCAACAAAAATAGATAAATGGTTTCTATCTTTTCCATAATATAACTTCAGATATTCCAGATAGCCACTTGCTCCTTTGCTCAGAGAAAGTTAGAACTGAGTGCCCATTTTTCTGCACCAGGGAAAAAAGTGACAGTTCATTAACTTCGGCTATGAAACTCTAAAATTACACAGTCACATCCATCCACCTCGTCTCTCCTACAGAGCTTCTCTGTTATCACAAAGCCTATTCAAAATTTCCCCAAGGGCCAAGACCAACACAAAAAGAGTCTAACTTCGTATGAAACCAAAAGCGTGCCCTGTTACCCACCATCTGAGACACCCCCGCTGACCCCGTTCCTTCTAGTGCTGTTATTTCAGACCTGTATCAGTTCTCAGTTTGACCACAGCTGGGAGCACTGATCTCCACCCTGCCCCCCCTCCCAGGCCGGCGTAACATTAGTTTGAACCTTTTATTCATTCACTGATGAAAATATCGAGAGGTTTCTTTAAATGACAGCGACATGCCTGGACGACTGAGCAGCCAGAAGGATTCTTTAGCATTGTGGAAATAACTGGCTATCAGAGACAAACTGCTTTGAAGTTACCACTTGCAGCACCCAGAGATCAGTTTTTACTGGATTACTTTCATGGCAAGCCTTTTTTTTTGTCCCATCTGAAGAGTTTCTTTGTGAGCAATGAATGAGGGTGCATCTTGGGAATGATCTGATACTTCAAAAGATGACTCTTGCAGTTTATCTTGCAGTAAGCTTCTCTTCTGAAGGAAATGCTGCACAGGCCTTGTATTGATCACAACGATAGCGCATGCAATGTGCCTTTTATCACTGGGCTGGCTGCACTATCACTTTTCAATATCACTCCAAAGCGAATCCTTGCAAGCGAGGGCTTTTATTAATTGCTATATGTGTAGATATACGCTGTCTTTTACAATGAAACATTTTTTTCTGCAAAGAGTTCAAAACAAAGCTGGTCCTTCTGAAGTCAATTAAACTTTACGCACTGCCTGGCAAAGAACTGCAATTTAGACCATTTTGGGAACAATAAAGTTATCTGTACATTTAAAAAACAAGTTTGTTTTTTTCTTTTTAAGTTTTGTTTCCTTTTCTGAGTTTTAATGGAGAAAAGAAAAAGAATTCACACATGAAAGCAGCTAGACAAAGATAAAATTTTATGGTCAGAAAAGGAAAACTGATGGCCTGTGTCAGCTAACACACGTTTCTAACCAGCACTCAGTCTGTAGGAGCGATGAAGACTGACGCTTAAAACCATACCACATTATCACATTGTAAGCAACACTCCCCAATAGGTTTCTACATACCCACACAAAAGTTGATTTTGAAGGTGTTAAACACTTAAGTGCTTTAAAACCAATAAATTTTTAACTTAAAAAAAGCCATGGTCATAGCTGGTTTTTTTTAAATAAGAAAATAATGATATAGTAAGTTCTACGTGTGAGAGCCACTATCCATGCCTATGCCCATGTACTTTATTTGTCATTGGTCACTGAATAATTCAATTATTTTAATACTCTTTAGCATAACTGCAATGACAACTGAATGCTTGTGTAAACATGGTACAAACTTGCATGTGGATGAGAGTACTAGCTAATAGGTTTTGAAATACAATTTCTAGTATGCAAGCATTAGATACTTGAGCATACGCACATCCCTTGCATAGCAATTCTGGCAACATTTTCTTACAGCAGGTCTTGGTACGTTTCTGTCTCAGTAGATGCAGTCAATTTCTGGGTCTTTCAACTTTTCTTCCTATAGAGACTACATGATAATGAACAAACTCCTGCTCAGTTCTGTAGATATTTTTTCTTTATTTCATGTAGAACTTTTCAAAAATGCCCTGTTGGAAACCTTACAACACTCTGTAATTTTAGCTTAAAGAAATTTAAGGATCAATAGCAATTGAAGCTGTAACTGGGAAATGGAAAATTACAGCAATTCAGGAACAATCTCTCCTTTTCTTCAAACTCTGTTTTGAGTTACAACATGATCAATCCTCACTGACCTCAGCAGAGAGATTCTTTCAGCTTTGGATTAGGCTACACCCCCAACACACAAGTTTGCATATGCTTTTTATGACGAGGATACTTTGCTAAGTTTAGCAAGATGATATCATTTTCTATTGCTTCCTGCCTTCATTCACACTGATGCTGAAACCCAGGCGGTCATAGTTACATCACACGATGATGAGAAGACTCTTACAGTAACTAATAATAACAACAGATTGCTTTTTACCAACGTGAGCAAGGCTAATTTCTATAGTACGATGTAAAATGCAAAGTGGACCTCTTTTCAGTTTCTCTTCTCAGCAGTTCTCCCTTTCCTGTCTTTAGCCTAAGTGTTACTGCCATGGTGGTTGTGATACTCAGAACAGAAAATGGAAACAAAAAAATTCACGAGCAGGCAATGAAACCAAATGGCACCCAACACGCGTGCAGCACAGTCGCTCCTCGATGCACTTCAGAGATGCTGTGCCAAGCTAACAGCAGCTGATTCTGGGGGCAGGGCCAGCAAGCGTGGAAATGGGGTCAAAAAGCAAGGAGCTGGCAGGGCTTCCCTACCAGCATTAATGCAGGAGAGGGCCAGACCTTCTGCCAGTGAGCTCATGTTGGAGCCAAGGACAACCAGGAGAGCTGCTGGGAGAGGGGCAACAGTGGCAGGGGGCCTAGAGAGACTGGAGGTGGTCTTTAACACCTGGCGTGGGAAATAGCTGTGATTTTGGCTGCCACATCCACTTGAGCTGCCTCCAGCACGGTCCTATTTGGAATCATTCAGTAACATATGGGAGCAAGCACCGAACCCGTGTTCACAGAGATGGAAAATCAAAGGCATGACAGGGTGTCATTTTCACAAGTATCTGTGTATTATTTCAGGCAAGATACCTGGGGATCAGCAAGAGATTTGTCTTAAAATAGGTACTTCAGTAACTTTCACCCTACCTGTCTGGCTTCATGTGCAAAAGATGTCAGTATCACCACAGAAGCTAGATTGATGGAGTTTCAGAAAAGAGCTACATACCTATCCTTCAGTAAGCAGTAATGATTTTATTTAGAAGCAGTGATAAGTAATTGATTACTTTTTCAAAGTAACCACGACAGCTTCAATTCTGGCTGGAAAGCAATTGTTTTTGGAGGCACAAGTAACTTCAATTGCAGAGATGGTTTTAGAAGTAGTGTTTTAATGTGGGATAAAAACCCAGAAACATCGAAGATAAAGCACGCTGCTGCATTAAAAGAAAAGTAAAAGCCTCCAGAAACTTACCACTGAGGTTAGAGCCATCTGAAAGCTGTAGATTCGTGCAAGGCCAAAGTCAGCCAACTTTATTTGCCCATTGCTGGTGACAAGGATATTCTGAGGTTTCAGGTCCCGATGCACCACACGATGTGAATGCAGAAAGTCCAGTCCCCGAAACAGCTGAAGCATCATATCCTAAATACAAAGAAGAAGTCAATATACAATTACCAATACAAGGTGGCAAACAAGTAAACTCCCTGTCATACTCTGTAAAATTAATTTAGTAAATATGGACTTAAGTATGTGCACAGCACATTAAAAACACCTATTAATACTTGGATAGGATGTTGCTAGAACCAGCTGACTTGAACAGGTGTCCTTATCAAGTTAATATATTGTTTCTAGTTGAATTATTTGAGGTTGATTGATAGAAGTATGAAGACTCCTCAACATAATTAAAAGAAATAGCAAAAGCATGTCTGTAAATCCCAAGACAACTTCAATAGAATGCTGTCCAAGTAAGAAAAATACATAACAGCTTTTTGCTCTTAAGTTTAAACCATACACCACTTTGCACCTCACAAATTTATGCTTTGTCCTGCCCCATTGAAGTGAAATTCACATTCACTTCAACGGGCACAAGCATCTGTTTCAATCAGAGAAGCTATTTAAAGGACAATTTTGCCAGAATTTAATGTTGCAGAGGGAAAAAGTTTACTTGGCAAAGCCTGCTGTATAGAATTTACTGAATAGGACAGAAACTACCTTTAGATCAAAGCTTAGCACTAAATCAGTGTAATAATCATAAGTACCAGTTCTCATTTTGCTTTGTTTTGTTATAGTGATGCGATCTTCTATGACATTTCCACAGCTGAAGAAACTATTTCATCTGCACTCATGTTTTCACATTAATCTTAGTAATGTGAAAGGAATGAACCAACAGACTCAAACCTAAATACTAGAAATCCCCTGAATTACAAGTTAGAAAGATACTGTCAACTGAAAAAATTTATTTGCAAAACAGGCAGTTACAAGAAGATACTGCAACAAGTAAGAAATAAAAGGGATAAAGAACAAGTTAATTTTATGTATGCACTTGACTTGTGTTCATGAAACTCCAGCTCTGTGTCTGCTGGTGACACGAGCCCGGTCCATAAGCCGTGCAGCAGGGTGCCCACCAATCCTATTGCTAGCAACCAAAATGATCTTGAAGAGGTGGATGGCATGAAACATGGGAAAAGGCAAGAAGAATAAGTTGAAGTCGGTTGCTTTTGTTCTCTATGGACTTGGGCATTTTTCAAGTAAATAACCAAGGCACACTATTAAAAGGAATTATATCTGAAAAAAGGTTCAAGAATAGCTCAAAACATTCAACTTGAGAATATTGCTTCAGCTGGATACATTTTTAAGATACACTTTGCTATGTAATTAGTTAATTAAATTAAATTAACTAATTAATTAATTAAAATCATAATTTTCATGTAATCTTCCCTGATAATCTCTACAGAAAGTATCATAAAATGTATACATATTAAGGGGAGAAGCTCTAATCTGACCTGTGATAAAACATGGCCACTTCTACATATAGCCTATAACTCTGCCAAACAGCAGTGACAGTGGGCTGCTCATGAAGTAGTCAGTTTTCACTTGAAGACCCTGATCATGGAGATATTATCATGGAACTATGGATGCTGTGACAGCACTTAGTCATTGTCACCTCTGAAGGACGGTGGTTATAGTAAACTGGAAACCCCATTCCCTGTTGGTTGATGCCTATTATTCCCTTTGCTTCCCCAGGAGAAAACGAGATTTGATAATTTTGATAACTAGTATAATAGGGTTTGCTCCTTTAAAACAAACATAACAGTATGCATTGAATCCTCTTGCATTTACACAATTTCCCTTGGCGGTTCAGAAATACGTGGAAGAGCTTGGACTACAGCTCTGCAGGTTTCAGTCATCAGCAGAATTAATACCTGTCACATCTGCTCACTCTGTGCTATTTATTATAGCTTAAGTCAAATCCCAACAGTCTTTGGATCAGTCTTGCAGATGTAAAGAGCATGCCCAGAACACTGAAGTGCATGGTTATCTTAAGTAAGCACTTAATGGTTTCACTGAATTTAGGCCTATTTTGGTTTTATTCCAGGTAGACATAATATCAGAGAAAATGAGAAAATAAAGAACTTAAAGAACTTTAGGATTAGTCAGTAGACTCTGGTGAGTCCCTTTTCGGTGACATTTCTGCATCCTACTCATTTGTCAAGTATGTAAACTCATTCCTGCAGTTACCAAACATATCAAGAATAATTTTTTTCCTACAATTGATGCTGGTTTTGTTTCGATTTTCTTTCTCAAGCTCAGCAAGTGCAATTCTGCTCTGCTAGTTACAAGTTGCAAGCAACATCTTCAGTTTCTAAATTCAGAGTCTTCTTCCAGGCATGGGTAAAAAAAGAAAATATTTGAAAATGGAAACTGG
>NW_010189582.1:16916-29056 GCF_000695765.1 Mesitornis unicolor | reverse complement strand
TTTCCCTACCCCCACAGGACTTGAAAGATTAATATAATTTACTGAATTTCTCTTCACATACAAAAAATGAGATGTGCAGCAGAAAACTATACCAGAAAGTGTAAATTTAGAAAGAAGGAAAACTGGGGGAAAAGTGCTGTATTTCCTCTTCTTGGACATTCAGAGTTAGTCCATACAGGCTATTCTCTAGTATTCATTTTGGACTGTTGATTATGCTCTTTTTCTATCCCTTATTACCTACTATTACACATATGAACAGACTTCAGTTCAAAATTATCTTAGAACAGCCCAGAGATTTGTGTTTGTAAAAGCGCACTTTGATGTAAAAAGACCATTGGCTATTTGTGATTCATTACTGTTCTATTTTAAAATTCTCAGTCAGTTAGTAAAAAAGAGCAGAAACCAAATTCACATGACATAGGTTTATTATTATGCACTTTAAATACCAAATACCAAATTACACAGCTCAGAACTTGTTATTTGTTTGCAAAAAATATTTATTAAAAAAGGAGGAATAAATATTTTTTCAATATCAAAACAAACAAAAGAGAGAGCTTTTAAATTACTTTTTTATCCACAATGAATGATTGATTCTGTGCATAAGCCTAGTCAAAAACCATTAGGCCTCATGTCTGGAAAATTACTTCATACTCTTAGTCAGCCACTTGCAAGAAACATCGGACTCAGTCTTGGCTGTGTGCTTTCTTTGATAGCATAACTAACATCAGACGATACTAAACTTGCCTAGCAAAGTGGATAAGGTTATAAATATTCACAAGGCAGATCACTAATTAAATAAATCATAATAATTCCACTCATCTCACAGAAATGTATCCATTTTTATTAGTGATGATTACCCAGTGTTACCTCAATCACCAAGATCTAGAAACAACTGGAAGAGAGTCTTCCTGTGCTTCAAGGATCAGTTTGTTCCATGTCTGCTTTTCCTCATAAATTTTCTGTAGTAGCTAGGCATACCATACTTTGGAATTGCAGTTAAAATATTTTCAAAAGTTCATAGAAAAATGATCAACTCTACTTGACAAATGAGAAGATTCATGCTGTAGCAAAGCTGAGGAACAAGCTCTGACGACTCATGATCAAACCTCTACTGACGTCTATCAGATGCTCTTGGATATTTTATGTTTACAAACACAGACACAGAACAGCGCCTGTTGTCTGAGATGAGATTTCTGCTATGCTTCCAATATCACAAAACCTGCGATGGTTGTTGCCTGATTTCAAGATATAGACATTATTCCATTGTGATGACTTTCAGATAATCATGGTTTTACAATGTTTCCCCTTCTCAGACTGTATTTTCAATGCTGTCTATGCACAAATCTAAAATATTTATCTGTAACTCAGCTGAAAACCAAGCTATTTTGGGATGCAATGAACAAATACACTTTCCTAGTGGCAAACATATAGCTTTAATTTTGTAAAAGCCTCATAATGGAAACAGTTAGGAGCAAAATTTGTTATGGAAATGCTGCACCTTTTTCATTTTCCACCATATATGATGAATGCAGCAGGAGCAGAAAAACCTTAATTTCCTACAGACTTTTGCCTCCTCCTTGTCCCACCCCCTCTTGACCCTATGCTTCACTGACCCCTCTTGACCTTTCTCCAGCTTCTGATCCATAAATCCCTTCCAAGCCATTGGTTTTCAAAATACCACTCTGATCCTTTAGGAGTCCCCCACCATCTTGACTTCCAGCTAAAATATCTGTCAACTGCCTGCAGTAACTTTCCTTGTCCTTTAAGACCAGCCACATTCTCAGGCGTACACTGCCTACCTAATACAAAAGATGGCATGGATGTTGACCAAATAATACAAGTATATCTACTCAAAGAAAATATAAAGTATGGAGTTGTTTTGGGTGTCAGTGCCCAGGTGCTGGCAGCCAGGGCTGCAGGGGCCTCTGTCAGGGGAGACCAGGGGCTGCCCCATGCCCAACACAGCTGGTTCCAGCTGGCAGACCCACCTCAGGGGATAGCTGGGTCCATCATGTGAAAACATATTTAAGAAAGGGCAGAAGAGGCTGGAGGGGAAGAGGAGGAAGGAACAAAAGGAGTGACAAACAGCGCAGGGAACACCAAGGTGAGAGGAAGAGGAGAAGGAGGAGGAGAGCTAGGAAGAAGAAGAGGAGGTACTCCATGGTGGAGCAGATACCCACACTGCAGTCTGTGGAGGACCCACACTGGAGCAGGTGGATATTCCTGACGGAACTGCAGCCTGTCAAGAGGACCTATGTTGGAGTAGACAGAAAGTGTGAGGAGGAAGGAGTGGCAGAGAGGAGCTACTATGGACTGACCACAAACCCTCACACCCCATGCCCCTGTGGTGCTTGGGCTGGGGAGAGTCAAGAGTGATTGGAGCCTGGAACAAGGCAGGGGAAGGTGTTCTTTGAATGTTTGCCTTTTTGTTTCCCACTACTTGAACTAGTAATTAGGTATCTATTTTAACTGGCATTAAACTAAGCTAACTTTCCCTATTTTGCCCGTGACTGTAACTGGCACGCAATCTCCCTGTCTTACCTCAACCTATGAGCTTTCTTGTTCCTTATTCTTATTTATTTTTTGTAGACATCCTGCTGAGGTGGGGGAAGTGAGTGAGCAGCTGGGTGGGAGTCTGGCTGTTGGGCTAGGCTAACCCACCACTATGATAAAGGCATAGATGCTAGATTTTGTCTTTGTACAAGTGGACATAGTGCAATGCAACCTGAAGGAAAACACCAAGAATAATATGTCTTCAGAGAATACATGCATCGAGAGGTAACACGCACATATGAATGGCTACTCATGTGAGGCTCAAAGTTTTCCTCCATTGACTAGTATGTGAAGAAAGAAAAATCTTTAACCAGATTCCCCTTGGTCACAGTGACAGGAATTTCTAATACCAGAGAAAGTAAGACTGTGGAAGTGCACAAATACAGTTGGTCATATCACCAAATAAAAGCAACACAGTACAGATCTCTGTCAACTACAGCAGACCCTAAATTTGTACTTACACACAGGATTTTTATGGCTATCCCCTCCCCCCACCCTCCATTTTCCTCTTTCTGCTCAATTTCTGTGCTAACATTTTGTAAACCCCAACAATCCTTTGGAATCTCCTAAAATTTCTCCTGCTCCTCTGTGAAGAATCTCACGCACCTGCACAACAACCTGCACCCTCCACCCAGCGTTTCTATATATTTGTAACTAATTTTCCTCTTTTTGCCAAGCAGAATGGAGTGTCCCTATTTTGGATGGCAGGTGTTGCGATGCTTGTCCTGAGTATTTCCTGTAGGAGTGTTTGCGTAAGAGACAACCGCAAGTGTAAACAAAAGGGATGAGTTATAGACAGCAATGTGTAATGAAACAGTCAAGCTAGTTTGAAAAGAAGACTCACTGCCTCTCACTAGCAGCACCTTCTCTGAGCAGAAGAGGAGTGGCATGAGGTGTCCGTCATATCCTACAGGATTATACAGAACCCCCAACCATTGCATTGCTTTTATTTTAAAGGGTGTTTTTAAAACATGCTGGAATGAAAGTTTAAAGAGTTTTCACATTCTCTGTGGCCTATTTTTGAAGCAGAATAATTACAGCACTTCTATGGTTATACTCCGTAACAAACAGTCAACATTAATTAATGCCAAAAAAACAATGGCATTCCTGAGGAATTACACAGTACAGATACATGAATAGCAAAAGACATGATTAATGTTGTTACGCTGAATCCCAAAGGCATTAGTAATAATGTAGTGAGTCTCTGTTAAATGCAGTGATTTTCTTTTTTAACTCTTGTCCTCACACTGGGCTGGGAACCCACCACATCAGCCTCTCCTAGGATGCCATGACTGCAATGGTGGGAGCTGCAGGATGCTTTTCTCCATGCAGCCACTGGGTGCAGTGGCTGTGACACAGTAAGTGTCAGATAAATCCCTGCCCTTGTGCCCCTTTTCCTTCTTCTCTCAGGAGAAAGCTGTTCTGATCAGTCTCCCTGCAGGTCATTCAGAAAGGGAAGGAGGAGGCTGTGCTCTCTGACCTCACCGAGACACAATATAGCCTCACAGGAGTCATCCATGATCCAACCCAACAGACGCTCAGGTTACAGAGCTTGCTCTTTTCCTTACATTGATTGGGTAGCAGTTCATCTCAGGCTAGTCCTACTGCTTTCCATGAAAGTATGCACAGGGTCTCTCAGAAGAGGAGGCTGCTGTGATATTCCTGTCAATTAACCAGAGAGTACCAAGAGAACACGAACATCACAGCATGTTCAATTTAAATATGTTCACTGTTTTGATAAGAGAACAATAAATTCAAATTACTTGTTCACTTAGTCATCTCAGTCAACTTTACAAGATAAAACACTCATTTTCTGTTCATAGAATACAATTCTGTGCAGAGAGAAAAATCCAGCAAATTCATTTAGTCTACTATTAGCAGAAGGGAACTAACACCTGCCAAATGCATGCAAGGAACTGGTCTATTAACTGCTGGTGTTTTGTATGATGCTACCCTAAAGGTAAACGATTTGCTGAAAATTAATTAACACTTATACATATTTTAAAATATGAAATAAAATATTTGCAGAAGTATTTCTGAACTGTAAAATTACTTTAATCACATTGAAGATACTTCAATACACTCAAGAGTAGATTAATGGATATTTTAAAATATATCCTGATAACACTTTCTAATCTATTTTAAACTACTTTTGTAAGAAAGAAAGCACAGCTCAGACCAGTGATTCTGGATTATCCAGTTGTTAGGATGAAGAACCCGACAGATTATGCACACTCACAGAAGTATGCATGTATGTATACATGCATTTTAGTGTTCTGATAATCCCACTGAAGGCAATGTTATCCATACTAGTCCACTGCAAAAGTATAAACACTGAAATGAATATAGTTGGTTTGGTTTGGGTTTTTTAGTTTGGTTGTTTTTTGGTTTTGGTTTTGTTTTTTTTTAATGGCTAGAACTGTTTGTATAACAGTTTAAAAGATACAATACCTGAAGGACTGGTGTCTCTAAAACAGTTCTGAAGACTATTTTGGTTGCTATTAGAAACAGTGAGACAACCAAGATTAGAAAGTCCTAAATAAATTACTGTGGAATACAATAATAATTCAATCGATAGTCAATCTCATATAAAACGTGCAAATGTTGCTATTATGCAAGGACTTGCCTGTATATCGTGAACATTATATGTCAGTCTCAAGCAAAAGTACCGCATCTGTGCACAAGATTCAGGAAGAATGCAGAATTTTAGCTGAGTTATACAGGTCCACGGTAGTCTTTGAAAACGTCTGAGGCTTAACATCGCTATTGCATTGTCATAAGTTTATGACAGAATTTTATGTATGTATATAATAGCTTTCAATATACCAAGGCATTATTTTCCTTTCATCGTCATGTTCCCGTTTGTAGACTGAATGAAATTCATAGCCACCACAGCAGGTTTAACACCTTCTAGTCCCTTTGCTTAAACTCATCAACTGGCCCTTCTGAGTTAGAAGGGAACCACTGAATACGTACTGAGGCAGGACTTCCTGACCAGGCATATTTTGGAGTGCCCCAAACAATCCCCAAACACCAGTGCTCACCAGCAGCAAAGGGGGCATGATTAAGACAGACAGATGCACTCGACTGTGTTCAAGGAACTGTTCTGAGTAATCTTCTGTCTGCCCTCCTTAAAATAGAGACCTGGATTAATATTTTAGAGGTCTTTAAAAGTTTCAGTCTTAGTACATGTCTGTTTTACCAGTATCTTAATACTGACAGATTTTCACACTGATCTCAGTAGCTGTGAACCAAAGACCAAATTCAGTGTATGAAATGTGTACTTAACATCTGTGCGATACATACGTACAGACACACGTACAGGCACATCTGTGGATGCATTTCATTTTGGGCAGAACAATATTAATTTAAGTGTCTGTAAGTCTTTTCACATCAATTTCTCATTTTATAGCTTAAAACCTGTCAAGTCAGTTTTCAATCTTCCAAGTTTTACTTTAACAGCTGCTATTTTTCATATTTGATAAGAAGAATTTGCATGACTGAATGGAAACATATATAATTGTTATCCTATTTACTTATTTTCAGTGATTCATTGTACCAAAAATTCCTATCAAAGTGGAATTACCAGACACACAAATGAAACACATAACATTTCCTATCTGGATACTGGTATTTTTAAGAGAAAATACATGCAAATTAAATGAGAACAGAGGGGAATTTTGTTTGAAAAATTTGACAGAAATTGGCAAATGTGGCACTGTTACCAAGACCTGTCTTGGCCGTGAAATTTTACAGCAGGTAAATGTAACTTTGTGATTAACAATCTTTTTCGCTGCTCAAACCTTTTCACTCTTTGTGTCCAGTAGAAAAACCAACAGCACAACTCTTAACTGGATTTATAGATCTGAGCCTAGATAGCAAACAAACAGATTTTTCCCTGTATCTCTTGATAGTATCATCACAGTTTTGTACATCCCCAAATACTTTCTGGGAAACTTCCTTTCTTTTATTACAAGCTTTTCATAAAACTGTACCAGACACAGTAGTATCTCACAGCCCATTCTCATTTGACAGTTGTTACCCACTCTGTTCTTTCATTCCTGATACTATCTGAAAAAGAGATGAGGACAAAAATGAACCAAGAAATCCCCCAAACTCTTTACTGGCTCACTCAGTTGGTAAGTCCCAAAATGACTTGAAATAGCATCTGTGATTTGTACGCATTGGCTCTGAAGCTCCTTCTGGAACACGTCAGGGGACAGACACCAGTCAAAATTTGGTACCTAAGTGTCACATCAGGTCAAGTTGGTTAGCTGGGGAAGAGCTGCAGTTTGAATTGTGGAGTACACTTTTCATACCATTCCAGTTTCTTTCATGGCCATGTTTCTCAACAAGGCAAGTCATCCCCCCCTTTGACCAATGCTGTGAGCCTCTTCCTTCTCAGGTAAAAGCCAGACTTCAACTTGCCTAAGTCAATCTGTTCTGGAGCACTGTGTATACTTTCCGATCTCTACCAGCTTAGTGCTTTCAGTTTTCAAAAAGGGTTTTGACTGCTTCTAATACTATATATTTCCTTCTCTCATTGTGGGACATCATTGCCATTTCCTCTTCATAGACTTTTCTTCTGCATTCCCAAGCTATATGCTGGAACATCCTAAGCATATCATCATGTGCTGCAATCCTTCTGGAAGTTTTCCTTACGTAATCAGAGAAATTGGTCCATCCAGAAAATCCACGAAGCTGGATATGACTTCCTTTAACTACTTCAGTGTGTTTTTGAGAGAACTTCACAGAATCACTGTCTCACTCCCTGTCAGAATCTACAAACTATAGTAAATTATCAGCCATTGATGAGCCAATTCTACTCCAGCACGGCTCACACTGATCCTTGCCAGCTGTACGACAAACAAAACCCCGTCCCTAGAGAAGAACTCTGCTCAGTTAGCACTACAGCTATTTACCAGCACCTTCGTGACACCATTGGTCATAATAGATATTTTTAATGTACTCCAACTCCATGAAGGGTTAAAAATATGGCATATGTTGACAGCCGACACTCTCTGCTAACAGGAAAGACACGTAGCTGCGGGGCTCAGATCTCAGCTTCTCCTTCCCTGCAGCTGTCTGTGGATAGCAGCTAATTGTATCCACTTGTTTAACCTCAGGGATAACGTCTGGAGGGGACCAAGTGCCACAAGCGCACTTTTTTTTTTAACGGTCATTTCCTCTCTGGTGTAACTTGCATGACAGCATGTGACAAGCAAAAATTAATGGGGACACTGCTGTGCCAATACCTCTTGAATTGCTTTGACACTGGCTGCAGGCTGCCTGCTTGGCCACCCAGCCAAGACCTCACATGAAACGTGGCAAGGGGCCCACAGCTCTATTAACTAACAAGCCAGCTGGTCAGTGATTAGAAAGCTGAAACAATGCTGTGCACATACATCAAGAAAAATGCTTTACAAACAGCTTCGGACTTAGGAGGTAAAGTCTCCTGGAAGAGTGAGTCTGTAAATTTATCTTCTGGGGATTGGTAACTTAAGCTAGAACTAGAGATAATGTGGAAGGCCCTGGAAGATGATTGCCCTACATTGTCACCTGAGCACAAGAAGGCCTAACCTCAGAACAAAAATTAACATCTTAACACACTCATAATCAACTGCACACATCTTAGACCACATGGATTCTGGTCCAGAAGAGCATTCAAATTATGTAAATTCACAGAGATTTATGACAGACTACTCCTCCTAATGGTCTATCAACACCTTGGCAACATTACTGACATTTCTGCAGAAATTCACCTTGGATTTGGCTGCAGTGTGCCATCAAGAAGGCTGAGATTTGTTTATACACTGATACATAATAACAAAGGATGAGACTTTAGAAGTATCCCAGGGGATTTGGATGACCAGATCTCCTATACTCAAGGCAGCTTTGAACATTTCAGCCAAGACTCTTTTGAAAACTGTCAAATTCTTGGCTAGACACAAAAGGCTCAAGAAGACTATTTCTTTAATTTCTCTCAGTTTTGTTTTTTTTCTAAACAGCATCCACTAAAAATGCACGAGCTTTTTATGAAACAACTGCATGGCAACAAGAAAATAAGTTATGCTTTTTTAAAACTGAGAAAAAAGCAGTCAATAGGATCCTACAGATTAGAAACAAACAGCATCTAAAATCAATAGGACTTGGCATCTAATTCCTATGGCTCCTTTGAAGTTATAAACTCAGTTCAGCAATTTGTATTTAATAGAAAACTTGTTTAAACTTATTATAACACAGGCCTGCTCCATTTCCTGATATGTAAGGAAATAAGTTTTGTGACATACAGATACATAAGAGCTCAAGGCACTGTAAAACAGGCTGCCAGGACAGCTGAGTCTCTTTTGTGAATTAGAAACTGAAGTTACTCTAGAGTTTGGACTTCGAGCCTAACTAATTTTGATTGCTTCCATCATCAACATGTCTACGAATTCAGCATAGTCCTTCAAGGTACTTGCATGCTGAAGAAGAAGATGGCCTCATATCAGGCACAATCAAAACCCAATGAATTCACTGGGTCTCTATCAATCAATTTTCAAAGACCTTTGCTGGTCCTACTGAGTTTTAATATTTCACCCTCCTCCCACACTCACCAGGACCAGTAGGACGTTCAGAGAGATGAAGCTACCTTCTCTAAGACAAAAGCATCAGCATGACATCAGACATTGAAATACAGCTATTGTCTACTTAGACCTTCTATTAATAAGTAGTTACATTTTTGTATTAAAGATGTGAACATAAAGGAAATTAAGAAGACAATCTCTTCTTGACCTCTCCAGGGAATACATAATAAATAAAGCTCAGTTGTGCATTTGATAAAAGTCACTTTTCAATAATTATTTCGCTTGTAATGTACTTGCATGGCAGAAGTACCATGATGCTCATCAGTGCCATACAATGACTCAACATTGGAGTCAGTTACTACCTGAGTGCTAGTCCCAGGAGTTCATTTAACTTTAGTGTTTCTGTTGCTTCATATTATAAATTCAGGGATAATGGTTAACTACTTCATGAGTGTTGCAAAGAGTAACTGGTTAATGTTTGTCAAGTACTCCAAAGATCTAGAATTCACTTTCAGTTCTAAAGGCATAACAACCTGCAAGAAAACCAAGGATATACACAAGATGAAATATTTCTTGCATATAAGTTATAGGTAGAAATAGGCTTCAAGGAAGAGCCGAGAGGGGACAGTGGCCTACTGGAACCAGCGTGGGCAGGATCCCCAACCTCAGAATTGCACATATAGCTTTGCAATGCTCATACAGCATTGTGTGAGCTGTCAAAATAGTCTTAAGGATGAAAATCTTACTGATGCCTTAGTACACCTAAATCAAAAGTAGGGAAAAAGAGAATTGTTTCTTGGAACCACTCAGCAGCTTGAGCTGTTCTCCGTATTTACAGCAGCAATTTCTTTTCAATTGTTTTACTTTGAATTAAAAAATCAATACCTCTTAAAACAACAGCTTTACAAGTGCAACAGGCAGGCATTTTAACCTACAGGCAAGGCACAGAGATTTTGCAACAAAAGTCACATAAGTGCACAAAGTCTTTTGTTTTTGCCAAAAGAATGAGAAGTTTGCTGATAGCACAAGACTAGGGGAATGGCTGCCCATTGCTTTCTGCTTACAAAGCCTGTCACTTTTTCCTTTCTTTTCTGATTTCCTATCTTTTCCTTTACTTCTTCCTTTCCTCCCTTCATGCACCATGTTGCCCTTTCCCGCCCCATCTCCAGTTAGGACCTTTCTCTTCACAACTTCACTACACCTCATCCCACTCAGCCATTTCCTCTCCCACCACACTCACTCTCAGGCCTTTGTGGTCCTACTCCAACTTTTTGGATTGCTGCCTCCCACCGACCAGGTGATTACTGAGCAAGGTAGATCAGCAGAAGATACCAGCTATTGGTGTGCCTCAGTAGCTCATCACTGGACTTTAGATATAAAATACTGAAACAGGCAGTGATGTCCCTGAGATGTTTGCTGTGGCTGCAGTGGTTGGCTATGGTCCCACACGTTTGCTGAGCCTCTCCGAAGTGTGAGGACCATAACCCTTCCATTTCTGAACAGAATGACACTGATTTACATTGGCGTAAATTAGTGTAAACCTTGCCTTGTTTTCTTTTGAACACTTGACTGGTTCTTAAAAAAGGAGGCATCTTCAACTCGCAGTGACACCATGAGCAAGGAGCCTACTTATTTCTTAATGTTAGCACAACAGACAAGAATCAGCTCTAGTTTGGGGGGTGAGGGTGAGGCTTGGGGATGGGGGAAAAGGTGCAATATGAGAATCAATGGTCTTCTGGGGAGGGGAGAAGATTGCCTCAAATGTTCCACAGGGACAATATTCTCTCCCTTTTCCCACCCCCAAATGCTAAGCAAAATAAACTCTAGGAGATTTTTAATAAAAAGCCAAAAGTGCATTAGAAGTTAACTTGCAAAAAGAGCCAAGTAATAGAACAAAGTGCTTCAATGAAGAAGTATCTTTTGAAAGTAGTGTCACAGATGATGCACGTGACAAATGTAGCTTGTGACAAACGCACCGTTGCTTCTCAAAAGGGTAACTTGTGACAAGCAAAAAAGTATGCTATTGATCACGTAAGCCAATTTGGAAAAGAAAACTACATGTCCTCTTGCATATCTTCACTGTAACCATTCATGGGAAAAGCTATGAGAATAGAAGTAGTTACAATCCAGGCAACCTGGAGCACATACGTACGTGCTTTGCTGAATAAGGCCTTAGAAAGTCTTTCCCCTATCAGCAACAAACAAATTACAAATCATAGCACATAATATCAAACTCTATGTTATTCCAGAATGACAGTCATTTGAGTAGAAACAAACTGTGTCTTCAGAAGGGCAAAGGAGAGAGGCTAGGGATCACTATCAAAGGACTTCTGTTTTCTTTTGTTTATTAAATAGCAACTGTATTATTTACTGCAGCTTTGCAAGCTAGTGAGCAGCTGGCTGTAACACATTTCCATGCTGTGTAACCCCTCCTTATGCTTCGTTAGATTCCTTATCAGGACCAGAAGAAAAGAAATCTCTCTGTTATGCTTTTCCTGTGGCAAAGGAAAAGACAAGATGATGACTTTCCAGCTCATTTCACTCGTACAACGTTCTCATCAATCACCATGGGGTAGGTCTTTGTTATTTTCACTGAAGGACTGTTCTTAGTTTTCTGTCACAATAAAGCGTGACTCCACTAACTAGCAAATCAAGGTTACCTCCACCACATTTGCAAAAGAACAAAATGCAAACATAAGGCTAAAGCTACTTCTGAAGTATTTTCCAAGGCCCTGGTTTCAGAGACATAAACCTAAGTTGCATTAGGTCTAAATTCTTTTCATTGAAACAAAGGTTGAAATCTGAAACACTCAGAGCAGTTGAGGTAAGGAAGCTAAACTAACCATTTCATCAAGAACCAAAAGTTTTCTGCTTGTTTTGCGACCTTCTGCTCCAGAAACCACGCAAAGAAACTGTGGTTTATTTTTATTTGAAACTCCCTGTCAAGTATGCATCTCTTTGCAGTTTTGGTTCACTATAGCCCACGCAGCTTGGCCTCTGTTCCCCTTTTCCTATGTCTTC
>NW_010189582.1:0-16885 GCF_000695765.1 Mesitornis unicolor | reverse complement strand
AGCAGGAATTACGTGAGCAAAAAAAGGCAAGGAAGGGATCTATTCTAATAAGGGCAAAAACATAACCAAAAAAGCTTTGTAAGATGGTCTCTCCTCCTTTAACTACATGGTTTTGTATGTCTTCTCCTTTTTGGTCTGTGTTGTTTCTCACTAAATGACAGTTATGCACAACATACTACTGTAATAACAAGCATATGGCTCAGAGATCACTGTTGACTTTCTCAAGTCTCAAATTAGACATTTTTATTTAAAATACATGAAAGACATCCGTATACTCTTTCATTAAATGCATTTTACGTTTGTAACATCCTATGTATTCTTTTGGAACCATTTCCATTAAAATGCCGACTCTGGGTTTGGATAGCAAGTATTTCCTTTGTAACACTAAGGGAGGGGTATGTTACTGTCAGAATTTCTCTCTAAAAAGTCCTTGCTAAAATATTTACTCTGCCTGTCAGAACAGGAATATCTGAAGCTAATTCCAAATGAAAGAATATTTTAGAATGAATCATAAACTAGATGCTAAAAAAAGGCAACACACTGCCACTCCAGCACCCCTTCCCTGCTGTAAAATGAACTGAAACCCAACTCTGCTTTTGCATCCACAGAATATTGTAACATTCTGGAGCCTTCTGAAATTCCTTAATTGTAGTTATGCAACAGAACGGTCACAACCTTAAACAAAGGACAAAAATTCAGCAGCTGAATTCATTGGCTTGGAAATTAAATGCTCTTAAGAAATGGCTAACATGTCTTCTTGATTATTTTTGGCATTTTAAAGTTACAGTGCAGTAACTGTATTACACAGACCAAAGAAGTGGGACATTTTAGAAATACTTAGAATTTTTATGGTGCTGTTTGTAAAGTCACACATTTAGCAACAGTGAAAACTGTTGAGCAGTAACCTTCTTTGCAATTAAGCCACTAATTTCAGTGGGCCCTTTATGGTATAAGACACTGTCCAACATTAATAGAGACATAATGTGCTGGCTTCTAATGAGTTAGTCACGATGGTAAAAAAACAGTTTCCTCTTTTAAATGGGTATTCTCAAGGGTCATGATTTTCAAATGCAAATAAGATAAACTTTGTGGCCAGAACAGTTATGATATTAATGAAAAAAAGAAATAAACAAATCAGTCTGTCAAACCTGTGACCCTCTGAAGCCCTTTTCCAGGACTGAATCAGTTTACTACGATGACCAACTATGACACACTTGTGTGAACAGTCAGGAGTCTGGTTCCAAAGGCACAGACACTGCTTACACAAATTTTGAGGGAAGAATACTTCCTCGCTCTGAAAAAGCATTTAAACACAAGCCAAATGCATATTCATGACTAATCTGAGACTTTGGAAACAGCAGTTTCAGTTCTTCTTTGCTCTAACCTTGGACTTCAACAGGTCAGGAGTACAGGATGACAACTGATTCTCCTCTCTTAACTCCTCTAATTCAGAGTCTTTCAACCCCACTTCTTCTAAAGCTGGAGCAATCTGTTAATGTAAAATTAAGCAGAAGCTTAAGTTCTTTGCTGGAGCAGAGCCTCTGCTCCCTTTGGGGTTTCTTCTTTGAAGTCTGAAGTTAAACCAGAAGGTTCAGGTATATATATTCCAGCATGAGCTTAAATGCTTTAGGCCTACTGATGTAAATGGTACTACTGTATAGCCGTAACGATAACAGAGAAGGATGAAGAACCTAAAATACTGATGTTTATGAGTCTTTGGATAAGGCTTCCAACGCAAAAACTAAGGACAGATTTGATCTAGCAGCTTCAGCCTCTGTAATTTGCTCTTTCTTAATTGCAAACTCTTCAGTCTTTGCATGAAAACAAATGAAACGCTGCTTGCTAACTGATGCTAATAGCATTGCACCACACTCACCCCTGGAGGAGCCCTAAAAAGCCCACGGCTACATCACAGAAAGATTTGACCCACAGTTGTGCTCTGGAGTCCTGTCACCAGCAAATATTACAAAACCATGTCTGCTTTATTAAAACTACAAATGAATAAGTCATTTTAATTTCTAAGTATTTTCCTTTGCTGTTGCATCAAGAGCAAACAACAAACAGTATTTGTTATTTCACTTGTGTTTCCATTCTTAATCTTCTGTCTTCTGGCAGCTGCTTGTGAACTTACTAATAATGTGTGTCTTTGTTTGGACTTCTTAAAAAGCAGGATATTCTCAAAATGGAAGAAAGCTCATTTTAGCTCACTCTGAAACCTGATAAACCTGTTACATGAACCATCTGCTGATTACAGAGCACTGATACATAAAGGAAGCAGTTGTGTAAATGTGTGAAGTGGCTGTGGTGGGGAAACAGTAGAGCAGAGGAGAAGCACTATTTTAGACAAATAATGCTGTTGTAGGATGTGATTATCATGCCTCATGTTTAATAAGGTACTGTGTAAAGGCCAGACAAAAAGAAGGACCTATTATGGTGGGCACTGTAGAGTCAAGGGTTTTCACACAGCCTCTTCCATTAAAACCTCACAAATACAGTGGACAAGACAGACCCCAGGTGGAGAAACAGTGTGACAGTTTCATGATATTATGTTTTTACAGAAGTAGGGTCAGTAAGGAGGGGATAAGCAAAATGGAAGGAAAACTGATGGACAGAAAAGTTCTGAAGCAAACGAAAGAACAGAAGAGTGCTATACAGTGTGAATACACAGTGCAAATGAGATAAAAAATAAGAGTGAAAGGGAAGGATGGAAGGAAGAAAGGGCTGGAAAAACGGGATTAGCGGGGCAGAGAACACTGAGTTGAAATCATTGGAAGCTCTGAGTGTCAGAGGTTTTGGCTTTGGTTGCTTCATCAGCTGAGCGCAGCTGGCTTATACCACTTGTTGGTACTTCTCTGCAGTTTTGTCCCTGTGATGGGCACAGGATGAGAAGCAAGGAGCAACCAACCATGTCTGTTCTGGTATCTGCAGGGGCAGGTGGGACAGGGGCTCTTGACATGTCTCTGATCCATCACACTGAGTAGAAGGGAGAGGTGCAGCCTTGGCTGGGTCCCAGTTTATTCCTTCCCTGCAACTGTAACAGACCCTATTCCAGCTCAGCTGTACGCCGTGATGAGCTGAAACACAAGCCTATGGGACGGACTCTGGGAATCGACAGATATACATCTGTAAGCATACATGTATGTGCAGTATGCCTTCATGTTTATACATATAAAGACAATATATGCCAAACCACTCCCCAGGCACAGGAGGAGAACTTGTGCTACCTTTTCTGAATTCTTATACTTTTGCCTCGTCTCTAAGCATCTGAGTTGTCAGTTCTGGTCTCTTCTGGCCCACAGCGATTTTGAGATCATGAATGCCACAGACAGTAGCGATGGTCATCCAGTTTCCCTTTTCCTTTCTCCCATTCGCTCAAATAGCAACTGTTCTTCTGCAAATATGTTAGGGGACTTATATAAGAACTATATGTAGATATGTATGTGTGTTTATGTGCCTCTCTGTATATATAAATAATTTAAAAATTCTTAAAGCTAATTTTAAGTTCTACATATGAAGACATGCAATACAAAAAAATTCCATCCTTATCCATTTGTATGTGACTTTCTTCTCTGGTATAAGCTAAGTACATCCATTACAGAGGAAAATAAGCAAACACAATATATCTTGATTAAATTAGTGTGCAACTAAAGTAACATGCTTTAAATTAATTTTTACTGTGGGATACAATAAGTGGCCTACTCACTGGCATAAAAGCAACGCGTACAGCTAGCGCAAGAGTATTAAATTTCTCTTGGGCTGAAATAGAGAAAACAGTTTTTTTAAAAAATAACTTATTTGATTACTCTGTTATATTCTCTTAGCTATGAATTGTCTGTGGCCAAATTTTTAATTCTTTCACTCTACAGGTGTATATTTCCTGTGAATAAATATGGACACTTTGTGAATATTCTAGCACAGAGAATCAGAGCTGCAATAACTTTGGTTGGCTAAGATGGGAAAGGCATCCTGCCGCAATGCTGCTTCTCCCAGATCAGATGAGTTCAGCCCTTAGAATCTGGAGTTCAACAAGAAAAAATGTGTTGGCCAGGTTTCCCAAATATCTACCTTGTCACCATTTGTGTCATTCTGTCTCCTCTTCCCCATCACTGTGTGTTTGTTTTGGGGTGAGGCACAGCTTTGTGGGTATGCAGAGGTATAAGAGCCTGATTTCCCTCCAGTGCACAAAATACTATTAAGAAAGTGATTCCTATCTGCCCCCATAAAAATCAAGAATGGCTCTTTGCAAGTCTCCTCTTTATCTCACATCTGCTGCAGTCTGACCTTCAAATTACTTATCAAAAGTAACATATGGCTTGTAAGCAAAATTCGTAACATGGGTAAATCCAAACATTTCAGCCTATTGTTCTGCCACTGTTTTTACATGCACTGTGAGCCACAACAGCTTTCTTCTAAATGCTGCATCTCATCTTTGATGAAGAGAAAGACTCAGAAAACATGAGTGGTGCTTCTGCTGATCACTGAGGCAGGATTTACTGGCAGAGCCAGTTGTGACTACACAGCACCACCACCACCACGAGACAAAGGGAAGTGTCTGGAAAACAGTCCCCACTCCAAGGAACTGGCCCTGGTTTGCTGTGGAAGAGCAGGGCACTGTCCCTGACGTGCTGCCTGGCAGTGTAGCCCCACTTTTACCTCTGAGTGAGCATTATTCCTGTCCCACGCTCCCTTTCTTTCCATGTCATCAAAGCATTTCACACAGCAATTGCCACCGCATTGATGTTCCCACAGCAAAAACCCAGCGTCACTAATAATTTGATAGCATCTCAAGGGAATCCAGAGCAGTAGGATCCATAAGCTTTTTTTTCCTTGTATCACATCAATGTCCAGCTTCGCAGAATTGACTGAAATTAAATGAGCTGGTAGCAGCATTTCACTTTCAGTGTTTGTAATACTGCAATATTGCCATGACTTGATCATAAATTGTCTTCTACCAAAGGCTCAATCTCCATCGCTGCCCACAATTCAGAATCTCTTCAGTTTCTTAACTTCCTTTGACTTTCTGAATAAAGATGATTTCTGGCCCTCCATATATAGAAAACAATAGCTTCCTTTCGACTTCAAAAGGGATGTGTCCCTTAGGGCCCTACTGGATTGCACTGCTGCCTTGAGAGTTTGGGCAATAAAAGAAAAGTAGGTTGAGATGTCTGTTAAGAGAGTCTTTGATAGACATCTTTTCACAGTGACATTTCTAATTCAGTGTCACTGTTCTGAAAGACTAAAATTATTATTTCAGGCAGGTTGCTTTCATGCATTATACTACAATGTTGCTTGACTGCTTTCCAAACTGAAACAACAGAAAAAATGTGAGGCCTCCAATGATTTAAATCACTCTAGACAGGACAGAGTGATATAAAATTATTGGAGTGCTTCACATTTTTATGAGCTGTCAGTCTGCAAGCAACGGAAGTCTGGGCAGTCTTGGGCTACAGCAATGAAAAAACCAACTATATGTTATCATCAGTTTGAAAATGTTTGCATTTGGATTTGGAAATGGTAGGGATTTGGAGATATTTAACCCTACCATAATGAAAATCAGTGGCTGTACACTGACTGTAAAAAGGTCCAAGCTAAAGAAGTAACTATGGATACAACATCATATTTTGCAGCATTCTGTGCTCAGCAGTCTCTTCATTACAAATCCTGACTCCTCCTAGCTCCTTGTCAGACCGTACATTAGTACCTGCACCACTGCACCAAAGGAGATGTGGCTGTGTCTCTACATGCAGGACAGTATGGGAATGAAACACCACCACCTGCAACAGAGGGAACCATCACCCTTTGCAGAATATCCTCTTTTTAAGGCTTAGTTCCTTCAGAGCTGTCACTTGTGCGAGGCACCTGCTCTCTCTCCTGCTGCCCTTCCATGCAGCAGTTCAATCGCTGGTAGTAGAATAACAAAGAAAAAAACCAAACATATCCCACAAGAATATATCAGTTTAGTCCTTTTGTTGATTTCATTTATTTATAGTGGCAACTCTTTCTTAATTCATAATACAGCTTTGTAAGAAAATGTATTGAAAAATACTCCACAAAGAACAAGACCTGTAGTAGCTGTAATCAGGATTCATTTTCCTAATGCTAATGGGTTTACATCACTTAGCATCAGCTGGGGATCTGATCCATAATTTGTGAACTCTAAATTCCTCACTAAGTTTTGCGTCTTTCTTTACCCCAAAAGTACTGACAGGAAGATGTTAGTAACAGCTCCTCACTTAGTATCTTTCTTATTAATTTGAGTAGGCTTTTTTTTTAGTGACTTTTAACTTTGATGTTGTTAAATACGGCCACACTCGGAAGACTCTCAGTACTGGCGAATCTGTTTTCCTGGAATTTCTTGTGTTGTTTTCAGAACTGCATGATTGTGTGACATCTGCTCCACATCTCATACGTGATCAACTGAGGAGGTACAACTGTGGCAGATGGCTGATGACTCACCTCACAACACTGAACATCGGTTTGCTTTCTGAGAAGCAACATCTTCATATTAATTTTCTAAGAGTCTTGCAAAGATGTGACTGGTCTGCCTGCTAGCAGGTATCGTAAGTGACAGGAAATGCACAGGGATGCAACAGCAACATTTGTTCTAGGCTTAGGGGTAATATTTTAAAATTCAGTTGTTGGGCTATTATCAGGTAAATCCGAAAACAAAAATTAGCTTCACTGCTGTACTGTGTAAATTTTCAGCATCTAAATATGAAAATCTGGATAACTGAATCAGACAGAGATCTAGGCTTCATATGCAAAGGAGAAACAGAATAATATCCACAGAAGCCACTCATTTGGGTGAGGAATCAGGAAATACCAGAGCAAAGGATATACCTTAACCCTGCTCTCGCTGTGATTTGGATGCCTTGTTCCAGGCTGTGGGGAATACTGTGAAGATTCACAGATTGCAGACCTGGGAAGGTCATTCCCAGCTCCTGTAACATCCCATGATAGTTAACATACGTCCCTGCTATACTGGAGGCATCTGCTCTGCTCCCTCCTCTGCTGACTGTCGGATTGAAACAGGCACAGCCCAGTTACTTGGGTAGGCTCAGTTCTCATCAGTTGTAAAAGAACTACTGCAAGAAGCCACAAGTTTACTTACAGTGACATTACCTTGCAAAATTAACTTTGTTCATTACTGAAACTAAAGAATCTCAGTAACAGTTTGTTATCCCCTCTCATCCTTACAGACTCCTTCACCCGGTAGAACAAGGTGACTGGAGGGAACGCCAAAGAACCATTCCTAAATCACTTAATTTGCAGCTCTATATACCAAGCCATCACATTAAAGCTAAATATTGTTATATACATTGCAATAGCTTATATCATTAAACATCAACTTGTTTACATGCACCTGATTTCAATATTAAAAATGTAATTTGCATTTTTTGACAACCATATCGAAATCCTTTAGGATCTAAAAAACCATGCCAGCCTTGCAAGCAGCACATGAAAATGTGACCACCCAGCTCAAACATACTTCAGTCCCAAAGACTGAAACACATAAAAATGCTTTAGTGGCCTGTTAACTACTTTTTTTTAATCTTTCTGTGGCAGAGACATGTCATTCCCATTTCCACTACTCTTATGTCAACTAACAGAAGTTCCTAATGAGCTAAGTCTCTCGGGGGCTCAACTGCTAACATCATTAACGTTACCAAAGACCTGTGTGTGACTAACAGTTGTGTCCTAAGGGAACTGAACTCATACCTTCCATTTCCACATAAACTGCCCTCAAGTTAAAGAGTATCCCAGGAAGAAAAGAAGTGAGGAGACAATGGGTAGAGAGGAAAGAAGGAAGATGTCATTGCTGGTTCTGATTCATCCCATGTGGAACCTACATTAGTCAGGTCTGACAGAGGAAGCCAGCACGGGTAAGCATGACTATAATCCAGTAGTTACAAAGAGATGTTAATTAGATTAAGGGCTTGAACACAGTTCTTTTTCAAAGGTGAATGCCATGTCCATGAGTATTTCGAGTCACATTCTCCATCTCTCTAGCTCAAAGTACACGCCATTAAAAAGTAACGGAGGTGCTTCAGCAGAAAAGATTTAAGATATCTCTGACCAGAATAACCTAGAACTCAGCAGCCAGAGCTGTAGCCACAGAAATGGACTTCAGTATTCATGCTCCTGGCAACAGGGAGGGGAAGTAAGCATGTCTGCCCAACAGCCTGGGTAAGTATTCCCACTACCAGGCAATGTCTCAAAGGGAAACTGCCTCTTTTCTACCATTTTATGGGCACCTGTGGATATGTTCCTAAAATACCCTCTGGGGTGACTCCTGCTGCAGGGCTTTAAATATTAGAAAGACATTACTGAGCAGCATTAAGACAAAACCTTTAGTTGTATTTAAATCATCTATACAGTTAGTTTCTCTGAACTGCTACAGTCTGACTACTATCTGCTAAACATAAAGGAAATTCTTAAAATGGTACTGATGTCACTTACATTCTTTGACAGTTGGTAACTAAAAAACCCAGCATGCCCCAAACCAGCAAAAGCTGAGTCTCCCTCCCCCAAATGGTATGTAATGATGGTAGTTAATTCACACAGAAAAGATCTTTTGGGGCTGATAATTCTCTCTTAGTAATTTTATGTCATTCAAGTTCCACTAACAACTGTTGAGTTTACACCATGGTGCCAAAGAGGTATATTAGATCCTTCAACTTCAAGCTATCCAGAGCTTACTCGGCTCATTTGGCACCTCTGTGTTGCTGACACATGCAGAACTTCAACAGATGGTCTCACAATACTGGCAGTTGTTTTGTACTGTGCTAGTGGTGAGGGGAAATACTCTACACAAATTGTCTGCAATTCTGGAAAATAAATGAAGTACAAATCCATATTAACCTCAAAAGCCAAACTATAAAAAGTCAGATTAGTCATTTAACGACGTATGTGCTCTGGGTTAAATGCTCAGTTGCTGCAAAATGGCAATATTTCCCTGCAGCCAGGAGAACTATGCTTTGCTTCAGTTTCTACCAGGAATATCTGCATAGACCGTATCACTAGAAAGGTACTGAAATGTATTAGGAATAAGCCTTGAGATCTTTCTTCATGTCATCAGCCCTGACTATCAGCAAAAGTACCTCCATAAACGAAGTGTTTTCACATGAATAGTGAAGCAACAGGGTGCAACTTAAGTTAACCAAATCTCTCTTTTTTCCCTTGCCAAACAGAATTCAAGAAATAACACATCAGCTACTGTGCAAATGTTAAAATCAACAGGGACAACCAAGTAAACAGCAACTTTACACTTTTCCTCACCCATTTAAAAAGAGCTGTATGTGCTACAAGCTGAATTTTACACTCACTAATTTCCCTGGCTGCAGTAGAACTTGCACTGCACATAAAAGACCAGAATTGCTCCTCCTTGTTTCTGTATGGCAAAATGTTTCTCTTTTATTGTGCCAAACTGTCAGATATATCAACTGAGTTGAACTAGTAAACCACGTATGCAGAACAGTGCTTTTCAAAAAGTAAACTCAACCGTTTCCTTCATCAGTATATAACCTCCATGAAATGTATGTTCACACATAAATATTATATTCTACTAGTACAAATTTAGAACAGACTTTTAGGAAATCACAAATGTTTTGGTCCAATGCTCACCTCTTCTATTCTCTTTAAATGAAACATAGCTCTGAAGATATTTCAAACCAAGATTTCAGAGTCTTGGTTGTTCAGTACGCATTCATTTAAATATATGTAGTTAGATAATATGTCGGTCACCTTGTATGTTATTTTCACAATATTAGTTACATTGAAATACAGTTCCCTTAGGTAGCTTCAAAGCCCTAGAAGAAAGAATAAACCCTAAAAGCATTATCATAAAAGAGTCTTTTAAATGTAAGAGGTACATTCCAGTCTTCTGCTGGGACTGAATCAAAGCTGTACCAATTTTAAAAAGATTTTATTTTATTCACTAAGGTTTCTTAAAATCATGGTTGCTGGAACTGACTGAAGTTACACATTTGTGACTTGGATACAAGTAAAAAGATCTTTATCAGTTTGATGTCTAATTTTATACTGAAAGATCAAACCACTCCTAAGTTTGAAGCTGTTAACAAAAACAATATTAAAACAACTAAATTTCAGACAGGTTTCATGTTTTCTTTTTCTCCCTCAGGACTTTTGCCAGACTAAGATGACACAACATACTTCCAGAATGTACTTCGACAAAAACAAGATAATCTGTCTCTGAAAGCATAAATTATTTCTTCTCATGAAAAAAGAAAAATCAAAAGAAATGTTCAACAGACACAGTCAAAAGTTAGGAACATCAATACCCCTGCTTCTCTTCCCAGGCATAAACATTTTGTCAAACATTTCAAGCTATGATCCTTAATGTAGCATTTTGCTGTGAAATTCCCAGGAGAGGAGTCAGTATACATATTCTAATACCAGTAACACAAGCATGTCCTATTCTGGGAAGAGGTCCTTCCTTACAGATGCAGAATATGAGATAACATGATGGGAAAACTTCACAATCATCTTTTCATTTACTGAGACCCTTCCCAGCTTCTACAACAACTGGTTATGGCTACCCTCTTCTGTAAGCCCATCCTGTGCAGAGCTCAAGCATCCTCACCACAGGTTCATCGTGAACATTTCCTAGTCTTGGAACATAGAGAAACCTTTCTGGCAAGAGGGACATGAAATAAAAGGAACCTCTTGGGGAGACAAAAGGCAAAGGGAAGGGGATAGGAGCACAGGATTTCTTTTATCCATTTTAACAATATCCAGCACTCTACCAGACACCTTCTAGGGAAGGTTCAGGTAGTCCTAGGCTAAAGAATAATGGAATCACCTGCCTACACAGCTGCAAGCAAAAGTCATTCTTAATGATTTGGAATGCAACATTTGTTAAAACTGTGGAGATTCAGGGGATTTATAAAACTAAAAGAGAAAAAAAAGTGTAACATTTCCACAAAGAGATTACATCTGTTAGTGAATACAGATCATTGTGCTGCAATTCATGTCTCAAGCTGGGCATTACTCAATTTTGATATAAGGAAATCCTATGGACTCAAAATGCAGTTTGTCTTTGTGATTTATATCTTCGCCCTTCCTATCTAGTATCTTCTGAAATAATACCCAAAATCTTTCTTCTTAAATACCTTTATAGTTTCAGTAGGCACTCCAGGCTCCGGAACTTTATCCAAGTAAGTAGTCAAGTCTTGATCCACATGTTCAAACACCAATGTTAACTTGGTCTCTCTGTCTGTACGTGACACGGTGCACACATCAAACAGTCTGAGAGGAGGCAAAGAAAAGAGGAGGTAAGCACACAGGAACCAGTACAGACATACATACCTTGCAGCTCATACGTGTCTCTTTAAATTTCGTACAGTTTGTAGAATGGAAAAAAGAGCTTTCCAAAGGTAGAGCAACTGTTGAGCTCTCGATTAACCAGATAACTACCAATACATGAATAACATAATATCTCTCTTATATGTGTGGATACTGAAATAGTATTAAGAATTCATCAGCTCTTCCAAGTAAAATGGTTACATGAAAAGAACATATTTTTTGGACAGAGCAACTAGAGTTAATACAGAAACTGATTCGACATTTATCCACATTCTAAGTTGCAGGACGTACAGTAATTTAAAAAAAAAATTGCAAGAAACATTTTTGAGAAAAAACATACAGGGTGTTTGCATGCACCTTCAGTTTCTTCCCACAGAACTCCCATGTTCATAATTACATGGCTTTATAGGTCCACAAAAATTATTAGAGGGGTGGAGCACCTCTCCTAGAAATACAGGCTGAGACAGCTGGGGTTGTTCACCCTGAAGAAGAGAAGGCTCCGGGGGGACCTTATTGCAGCCTTCCATACCTCAAGGGGCCTACAAGAAAGCTGAGGAGGGACTGTTTACAAGGCGTGCAGTGATAGGACATGGGGGAATGGTTTTAAACTAGGGTAGATTTAGGTTGGATATTAGGAAAATATGGATATTATGAGGGTGGCAGATCACTGGAACAGGTTGCCCAGAGAGGTGGTGGAGGCCCCATCCCTGGAAACATTCAGGATCAGGCCTGATGGGGCTCTGAGCAACCTGATCTGGTAACACTGTCCCGGCTCACTGCAGGCGGGTTGGACTGGATGAGCTTTAAAGGTCCCTTACAACCCAACACATTCAATGATTGTATGAGTCTATAATTAAAACTCCTTTGGCAGAAACAGATATTTTTTTCTGATTTCTCTTGTAAGTTCCGGGACACCAGGAATACCTTCAGAGTCAGGATACAGTCTGGAAAAAAGCTTTGTGCACAAGGCACCACTACTATGAAAGCTTTCTTCTCTCATCAGTTTCTGTCATGCTTTTACTGGAATTTCTTCATCATTTCACCTTGTTGCACAACAAACAAATTTGCAAAGCTCTTCATAATGTTACATTCCTATCTGATTACTTTATTTTCTATTGCTTTCTCTTTTAATTAGGATTTCTCTCATCTTCTCCACTTCATCTACCATACCAGCTTTAATTACTGATCGTTTTTACAAATGTCTGCCCATCCTTCTATGTTTCACACCTACGTGCATACCAGTGACTTTCACTATACATCCTCAAGTCCCACTTTTACAAAATTACAGTAGGAAATCATATTACAGATGGAAGGAAGCTTGTTCTCTGCTCACATACTTTACTAATGGGTTTATTAATTTAGTTTTTTTAATTGGACAGATCAGACTCCTTTAAGAGAGGCAGAAAATAAATCACTACTTTTATTAGGTGACAGTAAATTTAAAAAAATGCATTAATACAGTTGTTGAGAAAAAAGTATACACAGTTAAACTGAAGAACTTATCATGGGTAACAAACCAAAGTAGTGTTGATATTACTGCTTCCTTACTTCCTGCAAAAAATGCAAAATTTCCAAAAACATTATCAAGCAATATTTTTGTTCTTTGTCCTAGGACTAAAGGCTTGATGTGCACGATCTGGAGACAACAGATCACGCGCAAAGCTTTGGTGGTCACTGCTTTTTGAAGAGGACAGCTGACAAGCAGACTAGGAAGACCTTTGTCATACAGAGTTTTTACTTCTTACCTTAAATCTCAAAACATTTCACAAGAGAAGGGAAGACAAGAATTGGCACAACTATGTGCAGACTGTAATCCAGGTCTAAGAGAGCAATCTGTTTCACTTGAGATGATATAGATTTAACATGTTCAGGCCGTCATCCCACTTTAACAGCATTTCCTAAATAATCTTTGGTCAGACACTTAAAATTGTTTATTAGCCACCATGTTTTGAAAACGGATGCATGCACATTCCTTCTAGCTTAAAGAAGCTTCTTAGTGAGTAATAATTTGGGAACTGGAGTTACATAATATGGAGAGACTGTCACCCTACCACTACTAGAAGACTAATCCGTACTTAATCTGTAATCATCACAAGAGCAAATATTAATTAAATTATTATGGTAACATAGTTACTGTTACAGAAAATGTCTTGGCACATTACTCATAAAGATAAATGCTGATCTCTTTATGATTCCCTTTATGGGGCATACGCAGAAGAGAGATGTCCTGTACACAGTAAATAATTTTTCTGAAAAGTCAGAAACCTTCCTGAAAAGTGAAATTTGCTCGTATTTGGCTGGAGGTTAATAATCTGCAACATATTTATATAAATCAATGTGGAATGTAGCCGGACTGCCTATAACCCCAACACATGCAAATAGAGAGGAGCCAGACAGGTCTGAACATCTGAACATAAACACTGGAAAATATTTCCAGCTGTATGATTCCTTTGTGTTGACCTACATTTACCTAAAAATGTTCTAAAACACCTTTTTTTTGCCAGGTTTCTAATACACTGGCAAAATTATCTTTTCAACTATAGCAGAACTATAAGGAAAGAAACTAAAAGGAAAACTATAAGGAAAAGAACTAAAAGGAAAAAAAGATTTCACTGTATTGAATATAGAAGCAACATGTTATTTCCAACTCACTGTGGAGGGAAATGCCGATTCTCTGTTTAATTCTTTTGTATGGGGCTTATTTTGATTCTGGCAATTTTTGACACAGCAAAATAAGGAGCTCAGAGGAGTGCAATTCTAGTCACCTACTACTGAGTAATAATATTATCACTGAGTAATAATATTATCTTTCCTTTTTATACACCCTTTATGTAAAATTCTAAATAATAAAACCTCCAGATACTGCACCAGGCTGGGTGGAAGCACATTGTGTTTACTCACAGAAAATAAAGCTGTTGCCTTGGAAAGATAATAATTTAAAGCACAGCTTATAGGAATATGCAGTATTAAAAAAAGACAGTATCTGCCATTGCCCCGTGCTAATCATTCTGGAAATACATTGAGAAACACACAGCCTCTTTATTTAGTAGTTTCCATAGGGATAAAAATACTTTTTATAAATTATATTATTTTACATCCACTGTGAGAAAGATAATCCATAACGTTGTCTTCTTTAGCTAGGAACATCTCTGCTGCTTACAGTGCACATCTCTCAAGCCATTTCCTCATGATTTTCTGTACGTGACTGTTAGTTTTGCATGTGATTGCCTCTCTGGAACAGGCAACAGCAAAAGGCATTTTATTTGAAGAGTTACTATGTGGACACAGTCCTAAGTGAAGTAAATGTACCTCAATTAATACAGGATTTCCATAATGAATACTTTGTAAACACAAGCCCTGCCCTTCTATTGTACTTAAAAAAGAAACGTTTGAATTATTTGATTAAAGTAAGATCCGCTATGGGAAATCCTGCAAGTATTTAACAAGATGTTTGGCTGGGAGTCATACACCGCCTGATGTGTCGATCTGAACCGGAACATTGTTGAACAGACACTTACGGTGTACCTGTGTTTTAATGCAGATATTTTTTCCAGTTAATTGTACTAAAGTAAAAAAGCTTGTCAGCTACAAATCTATGTCTCTCTCTTATTTTATATGTCCAATGCCTAGTGGATCTGACTATAATCTAGCAGAATACCTGGCTTCCGACAAAAATACTTCGGTTGTTTTGAACGCAGAAAACTAGTTGATGCATCCTAAAGTCTCCATAGGTTCTTACAACATGTAATCTGACAAATGCAACCTCAGTTCATCTTCCTTTTACAATATACAGTCTGAATGCTTAATGCTTTTATAAGAAAAGACACAGTTATGTCAATTCCTTTGAAAACTATTGTGTCTACTGACCAGTACTCATCTGGTAACTGCTTCTACGACATCCTTAAATGTTACTGGACTTGCTTTTCAGATGCTCTGAGAACTGCTATAAGGTTAGCCACTTTCAAGTGCAATAAACATTTTTTTCCTGAGCAAACTGAGATAACAGCAATGGAAATCAAACCCATCAGCCCAAGCCACCTGCAAGAAATAACAAAAACCAGATCTATGAGACCTGAAACACTGTAGGACATAGTTCTCTTGGCTATTGTAAAACAGATGAGTAAGTACATCTGGAAGATTAGTCAGATCATAGTCAAAGGGAAGACCAAAGAATTAGATACTTGCTGCCAATGCAACCAAAGTCTCATTGTTATTTTTATTGCTTATTGTTATTTTTATTTAGAAGGAGTAATCTAACATGAACACATATCCCTTTACTTTGCTGGTCACTCACAGCACTGAACAAAAACACAGTCCTTGCCCTCTGAAGTTTTTCAATAACATGGACTTACTTTAAATTTTGGGGAACAGTGTCTTCCCAGGAAAAGCTACTTCCTGTCTTCCAGACAAAGAGAACTGGAGCCATTGATTTATGACTAGGATAAACGTTTAAGGAGATTGCGGTGTGGTAAACAGGGGCATAGTAATATGCTACAGTTTTAGGGTTTCATAAGTCTGGATAAAGACTCAGATGGAAAGAGTTTGGTGGTCTCAACCCAAGTCCAAAAGGTATTTATTCACGTAACAGAAAACCAGCACAGAATTTATGTATGATTGACAGTGTTTACGCAAACACCACAAGACTGGGATACCAAGACTATTACAGGTCATGATTGAGGTTTATTAACACATATGGGGGAGTGGGTGGAGGAAGCCTAAATAGCTTCTGCTTTCACTGCCTTTGGCTCAGGTTAATCCTGTGAGTCCATAACTTTCAAGGGCACAGAAAACTTCAGCCTCTCATACCTAAAAGCATAGAAGAATGACAGTCAGGTGTCCATTGAGTCCAAATTTCATTTGCAGCCTTAGACTCTTCTGTTCTCTGGAGGCCACTCAGCAGTAAGCCCTTCGTTCACCTCAACTTCTTAAACTACACACTCCTTGAAAAAAAGTTTTCCACATATTTTTAATATTAGCTACTTTCTCCTTTTTTTGCTTTTGAAGAAGACGACGACTGTGCTACCAGTCTCTACTTCGAGTCACATACACCCCATGTATTGAAACAAAGAGCTTGTGTTTCAGGTGAAGACGACAGTAGCTGGGGAAGTGGAGTGGAACACAAGCTTTACGAGAACCATGTCCCACGTAGCAAAACAGGAAATAGAGCTTCACACTCTGAAACATATGACAGAGCTCCTTCCCTTTGTTCAGGACATGCTGCTTCGTCTCGTCTTAATCAGCAATCACCTACTCCTCCATGCCTCTGAAAGTGGTATTTCAGAAGTAGATTCTTCTCGCTCAAAGGAGCTTTAGTGAAGTACTTTTAGATGAGAAAAGAGCACACGCAGATAAACAAGCCTCTAAATTTAAAGCATCTCATATTTTAAGCGCATTTTTTCTGGGATAACATTTATAAAAGCACATAGTAATGCAAGGCCTAAGTTCCATTTTCAAAAGCGCATGGATCTTCAGGAGCTTCCCAACGTGCAGTGGGGCCACAGCAGACTGCAACATAATATATAACAGAATAATATAACTAGGGAAAGTGCAGAGTCCTGCA
>NW_010189581.1:493-1198 GCF_000695765.1 Mesitornis unicolor | reverse complement strand
GTCACGTGGGTGGGGGCGGGGCCTCACCTCCCTCCTCCTCCTCCTCCTCTGCGGGCTCCTCTGGGGGGGGAGGGGCACAGGGTGAGACCCCCCCGTAATTAATTAATGAGCCCAATTAGCGCGGGATGGGTCATTAATGAAGCTTGGGGGTAATTAATGAGGTTCGGGGTTAATTAACGAATCTTAATGAGGTTCTGGGGTTAATTAATGAAGTTTGGGGGTTAATTAACGCTTGTTGGAGGGGTAATTAACGGGTTTTGGGGGTAATTAACACATCCCCTGCCAAATGAATGTACTCTGGGTGTCATTAAAGCACCCTGGGGTTAATTACCGAGCTTTCGGGGCTAATTAGTGCATTTCGAGGGTGATTAATGCAGATTTGGGGTTAATTAACGCAGTTTTGGGGTTAATTAACGCAGTTTTGGGGTTAATTAACGCGGTTTGGGGGTTAATTAACGCAGTTTGGGGTTAATTAACGCGGTTTTGGGGTTAATTAACGCAGTTTTGGGGTTAATTAACGCGGTTTGGGGTTAATTAACGTGGTTTTGGGGTTAATTACCGCGGTTTTGGGGTTAATTACGGCGGTTTGGGGTCCGCCCGTGCCTCGTTTCCATGGCCGGGTTTGTTAATTGGGGTTAATTGGGGTTAATTAAAGGGGGGGTCGCTCACCTTCCTGCTGCTCCCTGTGGGGGGAGGGGAAAGAGC
>NW_010189581.1:0-246 GCF_000695765.1 Mesitornis unicolor | reverse complement strand
AGTTTGGGATTAATTAACGCGGTTTTGGGGTTAATTAACGCAGTTTTGGGGTTAATTAACGCGGTTTGGGGTTAATTAACGTGGTTTTGGGGTTAATTACCGCGGTTTTGGGGTTAATTACCGCGGTTTGGGGTCCGCCCGTGCCTCGTTTCCATGGCCGGGTTCGTTAATTGGGGTTAATTGGGGTTAATTAAAGGGGGGGTCGCTCACCTTCCTGCTGCTCCCTGTGGGGGGAGGGGAAAGAGC
>NW_010189580.1:2563-5150 GCF_000695765.1 Mesitornis unicolor | reverse complement strand
CACTGACCCCCAGAGACCCACATGGCCCCATCATTGATCACCAGACCCCTACATTGTACCTCCCATGAGCCTGAAACCCTCGGGTAACCTCCCTGGAGAGCCCTGGATGCTCACATGGCTTCCTAGAATACTCTGGACCCCTGGCCAAGCTCCTTAGCCAGCCCCAGAATCCCACAAGCCCCCACCAGTGAGCCCCAGAACCCTACATTGTCCCTCTGGCAAGCCCCAGGCCCCCACATAGCCTTGCAGTAGAGTCCCAGACCCCGGGCAAGCTCCTCAGCCAGCCCTGGACCCCAACATGGCCCCACCAGCAAGCCCCGGGCAGGCCCACCACTGAGCCCAGCCCCCTGGGTTGTCGATCCCAACAGTCAGCAAACCCCTCGAGCATGGGGGGCTGGCCCGCTGAAGGGTCGAAGCTGGGGCTAATTGGCAGTAATTACCTGCCAGACCTTCCCTGCTTTGCTTTTTAAATCAGCCATGAATTAAAAAACAACAATAATAATAAAAAATAGGAGCGGCTCAGCGCCAGCAGGCCCGGCAGTAATGAGTGCAGGGTGACTCAGCTGCTGCCATGGCATAGGTACTAATTAGGCTCGTCCTACCCACTGAGCCGCCCCGGCTGACCCCAGCACGGCTGGGGTGGGGGACATCACGTACCGCCCCCTCCAGCCCTGTGTGCTGGGCAACAGCTCCCAAAATCCTCATGGTGTTGTTTCACGTCACTTTCCCTCGACCCCTGACTGAGCTGCTCACTCCTGAACTGAGTTGTGCCTGTTCTCAGCCACACCCGGATACTCAGGCTCTGCCCCTGCTCACGGGGATGGGGCGTTTGCCTGTTGGCTCCAGCACAGCGCCTCAGCCAGAGGAGTCAGTGCTGGTTTTGGCTGTTTGAAGGTGAGCGTGGTGACACGGCCTCAGCTTTGCAGTGAGCCATGGCTCAGCGCTCGGTGTCACCGCTCCAAACCCATCTGGCAGAAGCGTTATGGGCTTTGCTGGCCGGTGAGCTGGCCGCAGCTTACAACACTCGGTGATGACAACACCGGGATGTTGATGACAACACCAAGACAGATTTTGTGCTTCGTTAGGAGGGTGAAAAGGGCGGCTGTCCCTGAGGAATGTGCTGTCGTCAGCAGGAGCAGCGGCTGATGCCGGGGCGGGGTGGCAAGAGCTGCGGACGAGTGTTTTGGGGTGGCAGTCCCTACTTCAATGGCCTCCCAAAAAACCCCAGTGGGCTGCAAACCACAGGGCCACCATTGCATGGTGCCTGGGGACCAATACAGGGGGGAAGACCCATTCCCCTCAGGTCTGGAGGTGGGGGGGGCTGGTCCAGGGACTTGATGAGTTTACTAGGAGCCCACCCTCCTTGCTTAGGGGTCACACCTAACCCTTCTGGGGTACAGCACCCAGGGCCCGTTCCTTGCCTTCTCCCACCTTGGCACCACCCACGCAGGGAGCGTCGGTGGGTGCACCGAGTTTGGCACAGCTCAGCGGGGCGCTCCCAACCCTCCGAGCCTGTATGAATCATGGATTCCCCCCCTCCGGGAGCAGGCAGGGAGGGTGGTTCGCTCCCTGAGCAAGCTGATGCTTGCCCGCCGTCCCTGTGCCAGGCACCTGAGGGGCTTGGGGGGACACACCCGGAGCCCCCAAACCCACTGGCAGCCCCATTCCCCCACGCTGTCTCCCTTCCAAACCCCTTCCAACCCCCCCATCACCTGGGCACGACACTGCCCTGCAGCTTAAAGATGGAAATTGAGGGAGTCTTGAGGGGGTTGTTGAAGAAAGTTTTAAGCCGAACACGGCAGCGCTCGCCTTGTAAAGGGCCTCGTTAATAGGGGAATGTGTTGTATGGGAGCAGGGATGCACTGGGATGCTTAAAAAGCAGCAATTCGGCACCAAAAAACCCTACCAAACAGCAAACCACATTTGGAGCAAAACTGGGCGATTCCTGAGGGGATCCAGCCATGGTCAGGGTGACGGGAGGTTAAATAACCCCGGTCTGGGGATCCCTAAAGTAGTCACTGCTCCCCTCCAGCCTGGAGGCACCCATCACCTCCTTCCATGAGGTGACAGAGCCATGTCCCCTCCAGGACAGGGAGACGCTAACTCCTGGGTGCACATCATCCTCAGCCACCCATTGAACGCTCCGAGCGCCCGTCCCCAAGGGCGGGTCCCCAGGGAAGCCCGCGGCTGCCGATGCCATCAGCGTTTCGAGCAGGGAGTGGCCACAGCAGCACCGCGCAGCTTGGCCACAGTGCACACGTGTGCCAAGAGCCACACGGGGAAACTGAGGCACGAGGCGAAGAGAGGAATAAAAAAGCCGCTTGGCCAAAGTTGGCCAGAGCCAGCATCTGCTCTGTCCCTTTCCAACCACTGCATGGGGACCGGTGGCAGGGCTGGTGCCACCATATTTCCCCAGGGACCCGCACGAGGGACACCACCACCGACGGATGCGGGACCGACTGCCACGTACCTTGTTTGGTGGCCCTGCAGGGCCGTTGCCCTGCAGCATCCTCCCAGGCAGGCAGGTGCACCCCTGGGTGCTACACGGGTGCCGGGTGGCCCAGTACAGGGTGGGCGATGGCGTCTG
>NW_010189580.1:0-2540 GCF_000695765.1 Mesitornis unicolor | reverse complement strand
CGGGGCCCGCCCCGGAAGCTTACCCAACCAGTCTCTTCACCGTTGTTTTGCATGTGCGCTCCAAACCCACTCGCCTTGCAGCCAAGTTTGCGCTTTTGGGGCTTGTGGCAGCTCTGCAAAAAGCCTATAGGCCAGCGGGGTGCCCGGGGATCCGGGCTGCCCCATCCCGAGCAGCAGAGCTGTGTCTCAACTGCCTTCATGGTGCTCCAAAAAATCACCATTGCTCCCCACCACCACCATGGACACAGCCCAATGTGTCCCTTCCACTGCATCCCCTTGAACCCTCCAGCGTGTGGCACCCATAGGTGCAACAGAGAAGGTTTTGGGGCTGCTGAGAGGAGAAGATGGAGGTGAGGCAGAGCTGAGGGGGGCAGGGTTTTTGAGGTGCGGGGGGCTCCCCCACGGGCTCACAGGGAGCCTATTTGTATGCGTGGGATGGAGCAGGAGCTTTGAAGCCAGATAAGCTAAGAGGGAGCGTTTGAAACGGGACAAACCAGTTTGGGGGCCATCACTTCCACCAGCACTGCAGCCCGGGCTCCATGCTGCACCCGGGGGGCTCATGGGGAAGCTGTTGTGAGGTGACACCCCCAACAAAGCCTGGTGTAGGACAGGAGGCCACCTGAGACCCTCCCCCAGCCATGGCTGTCACTCCTGAGAGGAGGCGGGGAGGCTCCTGTGCCTCCCCTTTGCCCTCCACCAACGCCATGGCTGGGACAGCCCCATAGTGGGGCCACTCAGGGCTAGTGTTCGCCTCTGCCACCCCAAACAAGTCCCAACGCCTTCACAGCGCCCCCCCCAGGGCAGGGCGAGCTGCTCGGCCAACGCCTCACCCCAGCACCGGAGTTGCTCCTCTAAAAAGTGGGGACCTGCCTGCACCCCAATGTCACCTGGGACTCCCAACGCTGGGTGGGCTCTCATGGACCCCACACATTACCCGTGACCACAGCTCAACCACTTTGGGAGAACCAAAACCCTCTGGCCTTCTGCCGGCACTGCCCCGAGCCACTATTCCACCCCACAGGGCTGGACCAGTGTCCCCAGTGGAGATGACACTGGTGGTGACGGCTCCACCAGTCCCTTCCAGCATCAGCTCTGGATTGGGCTGACCCCGGTGCCTGCTCCAACGTCGGCAGCTTTGTGAGCTCTGGAAAAGCTGCTGGAAAAGTCATGCCTGAGGAACAGCAGCTTTTGGGATTTCAGCGGCTTTCGGGATCCTGCTGCTGGCCCCAGGGACCGCAGGGCCACCCGCCCTGCCTGGGACGGCTCAGCCCACAGGCACAGCAGGCAGAGCCCTTGCCCACATCAAAGCGCTTCTGAATTGCTGGGAAAAAAAGAGGCAGCATGGAGAGAAAACCCCACTGCCTGCCCAAGGTCATCCCCTCCTGGCAAATCCTGGGGCCAGAAGTACCCAATTTAGGGTAAAAAAAAATCCCCCCGAGCCCCAGATTGTGGCTGTTTCCTGATGGCAAGCAGGGTTGCTGAGCCCTCCATGTCCATCCTTCACCCCAAAACTCAGCAGATGCTCAGAGTGCGGTGGGTGCGGATGAGGAATAAAATGCTTAGAGAGAAAACTTTGGGGGTCTTTCAGCTCTCTCGGGGTGCTCAGGGTTGTTGAACACTCATGGTGAAGGGCAGCAAGGACACGGTGGTGGCAGCCCAGGGGACTTGCGGGGACAGGGTGACCTGGCTGAGGAGAAGGGGCTTACAGCAGCCAGGCCCATGGCAAAGTGGGGTTTGCCAGAGGCCACGGGCGTGCAACCGGCACATCCATGTGCCCATGGTGAGCAAAGAGCTGAGGTGGACACCGCCAACCTGCAAGTGGAGCAGCTGGTGGCTCTCCCCACAGTTCACCAGCCCAGGGGGCACTAGGGTGAGACCCCAACACAGCCCATGGGGCGCAGATGGCTTCCCCAGGTGTGGGGTGGAGGCTCAGCAATTTCCTGCAAGCCCAGGCGTGCGTCTGGCCGTCAAAACCACGGCTGCTGCCTCCTCCTCCTCCTCCTCGCTGCACCAAACAGCAAAGGAGTCCCCTTGCAATGCCTCTCCCACCAAAGGGAGAGGATCCTTACCTCGTACCATCCTCCTCCTCCTGCTTAGTCCCACTGGGAGCCCTGCCCGGTGGTTTCTGACCTCTCCAGCAGCAGCAGTGGCGATTTCAGGCAGGAAAAATTGTCCTCTCGGGCTGTATGGTCACCACCATGGGACTTGGGAGCAATGAGGGACAGCGGCCAAACTGGCTTTTCATACCCTACACCCGGCTGGGGGTTGCACAAGGGTGATGGAGGGGAGGGAAATCCCAGCCAAGACAATGATTTTATTTTTTTTCAGAATAAAAAAAACCCCAAAACAGACAAAAACTTCCTGAAAACAGCTTCCTACCTCATAATTTCACAGAAATTAGCTTGGAAACGTCATTTGCTCTCCCCCTTGCCCCCACACCCGCTTCGGGCTCTGCCCTTTCTCATCCCAACCCACCTCCCCCTGGGCACAGGCAGTGCCAGCCCATCATGCCAAGGGGCTCTGCCCCCCACCCCATACAG
>NW_010189579.1:0-5707 GCF_000695765.1 Mesitornis unicolor | reverse complement strand
AGGAAAGTCAGGAAAAGCCCGCGAAAACCTCAGGTTTTATGGACTGTGACCGGAAAGGGAAGGGAACAGTACTGATCTCTGACCCTCCAGGGTCCTACAGACACCACCTGTCCTTCCCTTTCAGGCTGGTAACCCTTAAACCATAACACATTTTGTTACGTTTTTATAGGAAGCAGACAATATCAATTTTTTCTAGTATTGTGTGTTGTGCATAAGAAACGTGACAAATCAAATAGACTTTCTTATATTTCAGTGACTTAGAGATATTACAGTTGCTCAACTATAAACAAAGGTTCTCTGAGTTTGTGTGCTTGAGCTTTTGAATATAATATGAGCCATAGGAATCAAAACTATCTCCAGGACACAATGAGGTTTTTTAAAATCAAGTTTCCTGAAGGTATGCTTTCTTCTTATTGTCCTAACTTTGCAACTTCTCTCCTACCTTTTCTGTCTCCCCTGCTTTTAATTGGCATCTATACCTCTATGTCTTCAAAATTAATGCACCAAATGTGTAACAGGAATCGATTTTGTAGATATATACATTATTTTTCTATAGTGATTATAGTGTAGTACAGTGATATATGGACTATGGAAGACGAAACATTAAAAACTTTAAAGCAGAAGAATACAGGGTAGGCTGAAGAAGTAAAATCATGGATGTAAGTTTATCCTACAACCTGTTAAAGGCACACCCATTGAAGTTACAGTGTAACTGCATGCACAGCCCTAATCTCATTTTATCCCTTTTCTCTATTTCAGTGTGATGATATATTCAGAATCTACAATCTAGGTGTGTCTCTTAAACCAGGCAGAAAACTCAGTAATAAAATAAAAATCTCATAACTTCATTTTTCTTCTTTAATTTACACTAGGAAATGTTTGTTTACCCAACTGAAGTATATTTTTTCTTGAGACTATCTAAAGATTTTTAAATACCTGGCAAATTAAGAGAAATATTATGAAGTTTCAAAGGTATCATCATAGTAATTATCTATAGTTCATTATTCATTAAACAAAATGCATACAGAAACCTAAATTTTCAGAAGTTAAATTGTCTAGTGTAAAAAAACTGACACCTTATCAAATCTATTCATCTCCTATGCAAAGTACTTGTTTAATCGATGGCATTCAAAAATCATATATAATCTTTAAATAAAATTTAAAACTATAAAGCAAATTTTTTTTTGCCTTAGTTACCAGGGAATCTTACCTTCCTGAAAAATTCAGGGGTGGAACTACTATTGCCAGCTTTGACAAGGAGTGGACCATTGTGGATCCAATTACACAGTTATTTAAGTCCAACATAAAAGCTTCAATGATTATTTAAAATAATTGTATATGAATTAAAAAGTTGCTTGTTTTTTCGGGTTTGGTTTGGTTTGGTTTTTTTGTTTCCGCCACATTATGATCTAAGAGTCTTGTAAGGACTTTAGTGTAGAAAAGTTTGATTTCTAGATTTCCTAGAGCAAGATAAAGACATCTGTACCTATTAAAGCATAAGGCTGAGTCTTGACCTTAACTGAGTGTAAACCTGGAGAAAATTTCTCCTGTGTTGGAAGAAGTTGTTTCATATCACCAGATTGTAATTAAACATGTAACAGCGGTCTAAAACTTTTGTAAGTGTTCGAGGGTTAGAAAGCCTTGAGAGGAAAAACATCTATGTTTCAAAGGCAAGCAAGGCATCACAGTTGTTTACTCCCAGATTTAGTAGTTTAATACATTTTAAAATTTATTATGGTATATCATTCATGTAAAATCAAGCCCCAAAAACCGAAAAAAAGGTCAGTTAAGGTTCCCTTTAAAACCCAAATTTGGCATTGGTTTGGCATGTGTATATGCCTCTGTACTAAATAAAACTCAATTACATACTTAAAATTTTTAATCACACTTTTCACAAAGAGTCACAGATTGTGCTGCTTATCTTTTGGCTAACAGTACAACACACAGTATAATTCGTAGTTTATACCATAAACAGCTATACAGCTCTAATCATGATGAAAAGTAAAGCCCCGGACATCAAAAACTGATCACACAAAATTAACTGATACTTTATAATTTTGACTGTTATCTATCTGCCGTAGTTTCCCTTAAGTAAAACAGCATTAATATTGCCTCATTTCATTTGATTATTCTGAAGATCTATTAATTAATATTAGTACAGATCAAAGAGGTTGTGATGAAAACAGAAAATTCCATAGACTAGTGAGTAATTATAAATTCAAAGAAAAGAAAGAATAATTTTCAGTAATGAAGGACAATGAATATTACTGAAAAATACTTAGTATTAATTTTCTTAAGCTCAAATTATAATAGTTGGAAACAAACAGAAAATCTTTAAAGCATGTAAGCTCTTTTCATAGAATCACAGAATCACAGAGTGGTTTGGGTAGGAAGGGATCTTTAAAGGTCATCCTGTCCAACTCCCCTGCAGTAAGCAGAGACATCATCAACTCGATCAGGTTGCTCAGAGACCCACCCAACCTGACCTTGAATGTTTCCAGGGATGGGGTATCTAACACTGTCAACCTGTTCCAGTGTTTTACCACCTTTCTCTGTAAAATATTCTTACTTATGTTTAGTCAAAATCTGCCTTCTTTCAGTTTAAAACCATTATCTTTTGTGCTATAGCAACAGGACTGTCTAGAAAGATTATCCCCATCTTTCTTATAAGCCCCCTTTAAGTATTGAAAGTCAGCAATAAGGTGTCCCCAGAACCTTCTGTTTTCCAGACTGAATAACTCCAACTCTCCCAGCCTTTCAACAGTGGAGAGGTATTACAACCCTCTGATCATTTTTGTTGCCCTCCTCTGGCCCTGCTCCAGCAGGCCCTTGTCTTTCGTGCTGAGGACTCCAGAGCTGGACATGCCTGATAAGCTTTTAGAAAAAGAAACAAGATTCTGAATACCTGGCTAAAAAGTTTATCTTTATCTTTTCTCCAGTTACTTAGTTAAAGTTTCTTTCTCATGTAAAGCTTAATCTGAAGTAGAATCATATTGGCAATCTTAACTTTAATTCACTGTCGTTGCAGCTGTTTTGTATTATGTAGTATATTTCTGCATACAAAATTTGCATATAAAGAGAGTAACCTATTATACAAGACATGTCTACCTCTCTACTGACTAATGATGTACCAACATTTCTTTTCCACCATTCCCAGCGTTCATGCAGCTACCATTGTGAAAATCTTGACATTTTTAGAAACAAAGTTTGACCACTTTTTAGTTACTCTGATTTTATAATTATTTTTTAATGTCTGTGCACAAATTCCACTCTCCATTAATACATGGAGAAGGCTCTTATTGTGGTCTTCCAGCTCCTGAAAGGGTCCTACAGGAAAGCTGGGGAGGGACTTTTTATAAGCACAGGTAGAAATAGAACAAGGGGGAATGGTTTTAAACTGGAAGAGGGTAGATTTAGACTAGATACTAGGAAGAAATTCTTTATTGTGAGGGTGGTGAGACACTGGAACAGGTTGCCCAGAGTAGTTGTGGATGTCCCTTCCCTGGAAGAGTTCAAGGCCAGGTTGGACCAGGCTTTGAGCAGCCTGATCCAGTGGGAGGTGTCTCCAGCTAAGGCAGGGCCGTAGGACTAGATGATCTTTGATGTCCCTTCCAACTCAAACCATTCCATGATTCTATGATTCTGTGCTTCACATACAAGTGCACACTAGGACTGAAAAAAGATATTCTTTGGTATTTGTTTTCAAACAAAAGTGAGGATGTAGCTATTAGCATATGAAGTGTCTCTGCTCATCAGTGAGATAAAAAACAACTGTATTTCATTTTGCAGCTTTTTTCATTGATAAAACTTTATAAAGGATTATGACTTATGTTTTATGTGGAGTAAGACCATACTAAACAGTTTTGTTTACATATTATGAAAGATGTGTTATAAAAAACCAAAATTCTAGTATGAATGTTTTTAAGTAGTTTTGTAGCATTACTTTTAGTAAACAGAGCTTATATGAAAAGTATTCAGAAAAGAGTTCCACAATTTGTGGTTTAGAGAATCTAGCTGACAGAGAATGACTTGCATCAAAAATGTTTGCTTATCAACAGAACTGTTGGGAAAGTTTACCTTAGAAGAGTTTAATAAAGAATGTATTAATAACTAGCCTTTCAACCAAGACCAAAAGGCTTTCTAAAATACAAATTTCTGTACCTTAATTGGAAGACAATGGCTTGTTACAGGAAGTAATGAATCAAATTCTTTGGTGGTATGTAGAAGTTCAGATGAGATTATTAGAAAAGGTCCCTAGGGCTGTAAAGTCTTTGAACCATTTCTCTATTACACAGAGTTTTGGGTTTGCTGTATGCTTCAGCAAGATATTTTCCAGTCAACTATAGGGTAGGCTTTGCAAAAGTGCTTAAGTCTGCCTTAGCTCTGCTCCCATGGAGGCATTCTCATGCTTAGTGAAGCAGCATTAAGTTAGTAATAAATGCTCCCAAGGCTTCTACCTGAAGGAAATTAGCAGACATTTAAATAGTTAATTTGAGAAGCTAGTTGCCTTTTTTATGCTTCTGATAAAACTTACAAATAGCTGCTTTTGATTGATTTAAATTACATTTGTTTGACAATATTGTAAAAAATAATAAAATCATTTCATGTTGGAGAATCCTTCCCTTATAAACACATCTTACTGACCTAATATGAGGTACAGAAGCACCCTTTTGTAGACCTGACCCACTCTCTAGAGAGGTGTGCCACTTAGCAGGAGTTCATACCAAGGACATCAATAAGTAATTATCGAGTCTTGTACAGTCCACTGGCTGTTATCCACTGCTGTTGTTTCACATGAGTGCTAGTGATATCTCCAGGAGTAGTCTGAGGAGTATCAAGAAGGATTACAGAGACCCGGGAGCAGTGATTAGGGACTCTGAAGTGCAGGTAGTTTTCTCATCAATTGTCCCAATCAAAGGGAAGAAGATTGAAAGGGCCAGTAAGATATGTCAAGTTAACAAATAGTTACAGGACTGGTGCCACAGCCAGTGTTTCACCTACTTAGACCATGGCATTTGCTTTGACAGACCTGGTCTACTGAGGGTTGATGGGGTCCATATTTCAGAGAAGAGAAAGAGCATCTTCGGTCATAGGCTTGCCAGCCTGGTGAAGAGGGATTTCAACAAAAGTTTCCAGGGGATAGGAACCTCCATACATTCTGCTTCTACCAGTTTGATGCCAGTGTCAGCAATAGATGCCCAGAGCATGGAGACTCATAGAATCTTTTGGTTGGAAAAGACCTTTAAGGTCATCAAGTCCAACCGTAACCTAACTCTACCAAATCTAGAGCTAAACCATGTCTCTTAGTACTATGTCAATGCACATTTAAGAAGGATCATAGGTCAGGAGAAGAGCACCTAAAGAGCAGTACAAAGAAATCCTAGACACTTCAGCTAGTAAGTCAGCTTCACTGAGGACTCAACTTAAGTGCCTCTATGCAGAGGCATGTAGCATGGGGAATAAACAAGAGGGGTTAGAGATGGACACCTACATGTCTGCAAGGCTATAATTTTATTGTCATCACAGAGAAGTGGTGGGATGGCTCTTGTTACTGGAGTGTTTGAATGGAAGGATATAGGTTATTTTAGGGATAATTGTTAATTGTTAATTTACAATTTTTTACACTGGCAATAAAAAGAGAACTAAGGAGAGTCTCCCCCTCTAGTAGATGTAGGGGGAAGAATACTAACTGGGGATGAGGAAAAGG
>NW_010189578.1:529-843 GCF_000695765.1 Mesitornis unicolor | reverse complement strand
GGTCTTGGGGGAATTTGGGGGGGGGTTAAGGGGGTTTTGGGGTCGGGTTTGGGGGAAATTTGGGGGATTTGGGGCAAAATTGGGGTGGAAAATGGGTTTATGGGGCCTAAGGGCTTTGCTAGGCCTCAAATCTTCACTAGGCCTCAAAGCCTTTGGTGATTTGGGGTCTGGTTTTGGGTGGGTTAAGGGGATTTGGGGGGGATTTTGGGGGGTTTTGGGGTCCCCATTGAAAAATTTGGGTGGTTTGGGACCAATTTTGGGGGAAATTTGGGGGATTTTGGGGCAAAAAAGGGGTTTGTGAGGCCTGAGGCCTT
>NW_010189578.1:0-208 GCF_000695765.1 Mesitornis unicolor | reverse complement strand
GGGTTAAGGGGGCCTCGAGGTAAATTTGGGGTCCCTGGAGAAAAATTTGGGGGGTTTGGGACCAATTTTGGGGGAAATTTGGAGGATTTTGGGGCAAAATTGGGGTTTTGAGGCCTGAGGCCTTCGCTAGGCCTCAAAGCCTTCCTAGGCCTCAAAGCCTTTGCGTAGCCAGGGCCTGGTTTTGGGGCGGTCGTGGGGGGTCAGAGGG
>NW_010189577.1:0-2871 GCF_000695765.1 Mesitornis unicolor | reverse complement strand
AGCCTCACGGTAGCCCTGTACTCCTCCTAAGTTGCCTGCGCCTTCTTCCAAAGATCATAAGCTCTCTTTTTTTTCCTGAGCCCTATCCAGAGCTCTCTGTTCAGCCAGGCCAGTCTTCTTCCCCGCCGTCTCGTTTTCTGACACACGGGGGATAGAGTTTTCCTGCACCTTTAAGAGTTCCTTCTTGAAGTGTGTCCAACCTTCCTGGAGTCCTTTGCCTTTCAGAACTGCCTCCCAAGGAACTCTGCCAACCAAGTCCCTGAAGAGGCCAAAGTCTGCCCGCCGGAAGTCTGCCCAAAGTGGCAGGTCTGCTAGCCCCCCTCCTTGCTTCTCCAAGGAGCAAAGTGTTTCTGATTTGTCTTACAGCTTCTATAATTTGAGGCAAGTGGTAGCTTTCTCAAGGGGTTGCTATCGGACTGTCTCTGCAGGTGAGTCACAATCATGTGGCATCTCTGAGAGGGAGAGTCCCTCCTGGTCTCCTCCTCCCTGTGCATAGTAGGGATGGTGGGCAGGGGGCTAGCAGCCTCTGGGCTTCTTGGGAGGTCTCATCCCTTAGTCCATGAGCCATCCCTCATCTCCTGCAAGCCGGGGTTTCCCTGCTCTCATGGCCTTGGTGTGGCTGGAAGATGGGATTTTACTAATGATGGGGAGGCACCTGGGTAGCGAGGCCTGGGGGACCGAGAGGGATGGTCTGTAAAATGAGGATGCCCACCCCAGGAGATTAAACTGTCACGTGGGATGCAGCAAAGGTAAATTCTGCCCACAGGCTACAGGGGAAGAGGTAGTGATTGGCCTGCTCCAAGAAAAAAAAAATCTAGTTCCATAGGCAGCAGGTTCTCTGCTAATTGCCTGTATGTTAGTTTATTTCTTCTTGGATGCAGGGAAATTCCTGCTCCCTCTGTCTTTTCAAAAGTCCCTTCCCAAAGGAGACCTGTCTGCGGGCTGTGACTGGTGTCCTGGTTTTGCTGGGATAGAATCACAGAATCAGTTTTCTATTTAGGGAAGCTGCATTTTTGAGAAGATTGCAGCACTTGAGTCAATGAGAACAAAGTTGATAGGACACTTTGTTTTAGTTTTTTGGCCAGCCCTGGTATACAGGTTGCTATAGTGATCAAGGTCTTTAGCAGTTTTCAGTTAGACAAGTGCTGAAGCTAGGAGGAGTGAAAGTCAGGGTGCATGACCCAAGCTGGCCATTTCATACCATAAGCTCACTATAAATTGGGGAGTTTGCTGGGGATGGCCTGCTTTCCTCAATGGTTTTCATCTCTGGAGGGTCTCGCCTGTCATTCTGCTCCCAAGGCCTACTCCCCCACTCGTTGTGACCATCGCTGGAGCTGTGGTGCTTGTAGTGTTAGTTATTTAGAATTCACATGGGGATCACACAGCCCACAACTACTGTATGAGTGGAGTATAACTTTGTGTACTTTGTATTGTTATTAATATTAGGGATTTTAAAAATTATTATTTTATTAAATCTGTTTTCATTTCAGTCCATGGGTCTCCTTTCCTTTTCCCAATTCTCCTCTTTGAGTGGGGAGGGATCATTGAGTGATAGAACAACTGCCTAAACAAAGACAACCGGCCAGCCAGGAGGTCCCTCTCACTTGTTCTTAGATTTCCCATTAGAAATTCCACCCTTCTCTTATGGTGCAAAATCATAAAATAATTTAAAAACTCAAACAAAAACAAACCAAACCCCTCCTGCCTGACTTGATCTTTCGTATCCCATCGCTGGTTACTAGTCTGATGAAGGAAGACTACCAAGGGAAATAGCGATATGTACCTCCTCTGGAGAAGACGATGAAGCTCAGTATCACCAGGAAAATGAGGACTTTAATTCCCAGCAACACAATTCCTGATTCCAGGATCAGGAAGAAGGAGCTGTTGCATGTTTTGAACTTGTAGAAGTACACAGCTCCCTCTGCTCTCCCATGGCTGTTGACCACAGTGCAAGTGTACTTTCTGTAGTGGGTCACGTACCGGAGCTCCTTGGTGATGCAGTGGTTGATGCTTGTGATAGAGGTGAGGTTGCTGGCAGGAGGTCCGGTCCAGGTCAAAGTGGGTGCTGGCTCCCCCTCAGCAGTGCAGCGTGCCTGGAAGGTGCGATCCCCATTAGAGCTGACGGTGATGTTGATGATCCTGGGAGCAGCTGCAGAAGTGGTGACAGGGGAGGGAAAGTGTGTCAGGCTTCAAAGGTGACACAAAGGTAACACAATACCCCTGGAATGAGCGCTTGGTCATTTTGGAGAGCAGAGGTAAAGGACCTAGGATTCCTGGTGAACAGCAGGCTGATCATGAACCAGCAATGTGCCCTCATGGCCAAGAAGGCCAAGGGCATCCTGGGGTGCATTAAGAAGCGTGTGGCCAGTCAGTTAAGGGAGGTTCTTCTCCCCCTCTACTTTGCCCTGGTGAGGCCACATCTGGAATACTGTGTCCAGTTCCGGGCTGTCCAGTTCTGGGCTCCCCAGTTCAAGAAGGAAAAGGAATGACTGGAGAGACTCCAGCATAGAGCCAGTAAGATGATGAGGGAACTGGAGCCATCTCCCATACGAGGAAAGGCTGAGAGAGCTGGGGCTGTTTAGTCTGGAGGAGACTGCTTATAAATACCTAAAGGGTGGGGGTCGGGAGGATGGGATGAGACTCTTCTCGATTGTGCCCAGTGACAGGACAAGGGGCAATGGTCGCAAACTGGAACACAGGAGGTTCAACTTAAACCTAAGGAAAAACTTTGTTACTGTGAGGGTACCAGAGCACTGGGCCAGGCTTCCCAGAGAGGTTGTGGAGTCTCCTTCTCTGGAGACATTCAAACCCCACCTGGACATGTTTCTGTGTGATTTTGCCTGCATGATCCTGCTCTGGCAGGGGGGTTGG
>NW_010189576.1:0-802 GCF_000695765.1 Mesitornis unicolor | reverse complement strand
GGATGGAAACGGGACAACTGGCAGCACCGTGCGAAGCATATTTGGGCTGCAGCCCTATGCAAGACATCGCTGCCTGACTGGAGACGTTAACAGTGAAGGTCCGGCATGTTGATGCCCATGTTCCGAAAAGCCATGCCACTGAAGAACACCGACACAACCATCAGGTGGACCAGGCCACCAAAGTATTCCAGACAGATTTGGACTGGGAGCACCAAGGTGAACTGTTTCTAGCTCGGTGGGCCCATGACACTTCTGGTCACCAAGGGAGAGATGCCACATACCGATGGGCCCGTGACCGAGGGGTGGACTTAACTATGTCCGCTATTGCACAGGTTATCCATGACTGTGACACATGCGCTGCCATCAAACAAGCCAGACAGATGAAACCTTTGTGGCATGCAGGAAGGTGGTTGAAGTACAAGCATGGAGAAGCCTGAGCAGGTTGACTACATCCAACTTCCTCAGACTTGCCAGGGTAAACTCTATGTGCTGCCAATGATGGAAGCAAGCACTGGATGGTTAGAAACTTCCTCTGTGCCTCATGCCACTGTCCGCAATATCAACTTGGGCCTTGAGAGGCAGATCTTGTGGTGGCATGGTACCCCAGAGAGAATAGAGGCAGACAGCTCATAAATAAACAATTCATAAAGAGTTGGGCAAAAGAACAGGGTATTGAGTGGATATATCATTTCCCTTATCGTGCACCAGCCTCTGGGAAAATTGAACTATATAATGGCTTGCTAAAAACCATTCTGAAAGCAATGAGTGAGGGAACTTTAAAAAAATTGGGACAAACATTTGG
>NW_010189575.1:6472-8023 GCF_000695765.1 Mesitornis unicolor | reverse complement strand
GGGCGGTGGGCAGCCCCAGTGTCCGGGCAGGAGTGGGACTAACGGGAGGTGCCTTTCCTCGCAGGTAAAAGTATGGTTTCAGAACAGACGGACAAAGTTCAAGCGGCAAAAGTTGGAAGAGGAAGGTTCGGACTCACAACAGAAGAAAAAGGGGACTCATCACATTAACCGGTGGAGAATCGCCACCAAACAAGCCAGTCCAGAGGAAATCGACGTCACGTCGGACGATTAAAAACTGGCACTTTTTTGACTTTTCAAAGCCAGGCACCCCATCACCAGAAAGTGTTAAAGGCTCAGCCCCCCCACCCGGCGAGGCGGTGCGGGGAAGGGACACGGAGATCTTCACCAGCCCTGCGGTCCCCGCCCGGGAGGGCAGCCGGGAGCCGCGGTGCTGCCGGCACCACTCCGGCAAGGGGGGATCTGTCAATCAAAGCCAAAACACCGGGACGAGGCGATTGACAGGTATTCCGTTTCTCGCAGTCCACTTTTAAAAGCATAATGGCAAAAAAAAAAGAGAAAAAATTGAAAAAAAATCTAAAAAAGAAACAAAAATATCCCCCAACCAAACCAGAAAATTTTCCACCTTACAGGACATTTTGCACTTCACAGTTTTTTCCGTCTTTAAAAGAGAAATTTCCATAAGAAGCCAAAAACCCACACCTGTTTCAGAAACTTGAATTGCATGTGTAAAGCCGTCTGGGCAAACAAAAAAAAAAAGAAAAAACAAAAAAAAAGAAAAAACGGAAAAAAATTACCCCAGTTCCTAAAGACAGAATTGAATCGTAATTTTTTTCCCTTTAAGACAGGTTCTGTGTGCTTTTTAATTTTATTTTACAAGAAATGTGCAGTCTGTAAACATTTTATGATAACTTCTGGCGTCAAAGTGTTTGTGAAAGCTAAATGAAGTAGCAGTAACAAAGCATAGTGTTCTTTCCGGATGGACAGGCACGGTGGGGCAGGGGAGGGATGGGAGGGAAAGGGTGGTTGGGGCTGGTCATAACTTTTGCTGCCAAAAAAAGAAAAATTTCAAATTATTCCTCCTTCTCCCCCCCTCCCAAGTTATTTCCCCATTGCAAAAGTGGATGATGATTATTTTTTAAGATTAATAAAGAGCAAACCCAGCGACCAGGTTTGACGGTGGGGACACCTCCCTAACTGGGAGGATCCAGAGAAAAGGGACTTAAAATCGCAGATTAATTTTTTTTTTTTCTTCTAATGGCCATTTTCATTGGGGCAATTTTCAAGCACTGACCTTATAATATTCCGAGATCATAGAGCTACTAAAAAAAAGTGACAAATGTTTTCTTCATGTTTCCTATACCAGAATGTAAATATTTTTGTGTTTTGTGTTTAATTTGTTAGAATTCTAACACACTATATACTTCCAAGAAGTATGTCATTGTCAATATTTTGTCAATAAAGATTTATCAATATGCCCTCAATTTTTAAGCAATATATTTTCCCTTTGCCCCCAGATTTCTCGGAAACCGGTAGTTGCCCACCCCCTCCCCCCCCGCCTTGTTTTTAGCTGCGGTCGGAGCCTGCGCTCCC
>NW_010189575.1:6177-6454 GCF_000695765.1 Mesitornis unicolor | reverse complement strand
GCCATCGGCGCGTTTGCGTCTGGTAAATAGACCTCTAAAAATAAGCCGCAGAGACCCACTTGCTGTAAATAAATACCTTTAAAAAAATAAATTAAATAAAAACATCACCACCATAAACAACCCCTGCCCTGGGTAGAAACCGAGGTGCGACCTGACTCGTACTGAGAAGGTGACACTGGTCCGCAGCAGCCGCACTCTGCTGAGAGAGCGAAGGGCTTGCAAAAATATCTATTTTGTTTTGAGATAAAGGATTTTTTTTTCTTAAAAAAATTCCCCC
>NW_010189575.1:3923-6146 GCF_000695765.1 Mesitornis unicolor | reverse complement strand
CCCCCTTTCCCACCGTTTTTTAATTTCCCCGGCCAGGTCGCAGCGGCGAGGAGCGTGTCCTGCTCTCCCCGCCGCTCTGCGGGAGCGATCCCGGGCACGGGGTAAAACTCGGGCATTAAAGACGTAAAGGGGAGAAAGAAAAAAAAATTAAAAAGTTGCTCTGGGTCCTTGAGGAAAGTAGCTGGTTTTCTGGGGGTACACAGTTGTTTTTTCATGCTTCATTTGCTCCTTAGCCTGATAGACTGCATTAATCAGTTTTATTTCCATTGATAGAGCAACCTCGTCTGCTCTGTTCGAGCTACAAAGAATCCTGCGAGCTTTTGTGAAAGTGCAAATCAGTTTAGGCAATTATCATACCAGGAATATGAAGGGGAAAGAGGAGGCATTGCCCAGTGGTCTCCTTTAATCTCTTAATCCGTGGATCCAGGGGGGCTAGTTGGACATAATTTAGGACAATCTGACTACCCTTTACACTGTGATAAGGCGAAGTTACAATGCATCGCGAAAATACGAGCTTTGTTAAACATCCTGCCTTGAAAAGTTAAGATTAGACATTCTGGGCACGTGTTGGCTCTATCGGGTACTATGTAAATTTTTTTTTTTCTTAAAAATCCGATCTTTTTTTTTTTTTTACCATTGCTCCTTATACAATCCCGGTGACTTTCCATTCACCAGAGCTACAAATATGAGAGAGGCCCAGGCGGGGTTAGGACGCCTGTCGCAATGCAGTCCCTTCCATTTAAACTCGGGGTAATTATTTAGCACCCCAATTCCCAAGGTAAACTTCTCGCCGCGTCCTCCCCCCTCGTGGCCCAGCCGGGTCGCCCATTTCACCTGAACTCGCTCAGGTTGGCTTGCGCTCTGCTTCAAACCCATGCAAATGGGCAAGCACTAAACGGACCGCGGCTGAACAGCAGATTTGAGCCTTTCTAGAAATTGTTTCCCATCTTGATAAAAGGCTTATTTCTGCAGGAACCATATACTATTTTTTCTTCCCCACCCCCCCCTTTTTTTTTTCTAAACCGTGAGGGAAGAGAGGGAGAGAGGGAAAAAAAATTAAGCGTCCTATGTAGCATAACAGCAATAAAATCTTCAGAGAATGCCATTAGCTTTGAAAAAAAACCCTAAAAGCTTTATTACAAACCAAGCTTTGAAAATAGGGGGGATTAGGAGTCTGAAAGGGTCCCACAATGGTTAGAAGAAAAGGTTTCATGCTAATGAGGTTAATGCCCTTTGTATCTCAGGACTCCACAACTTCATTACTCCCTATCTCCGGCTGCACCAAGCGGCTCAGAGCACTGCAATCCACTCCAGCTCTCCCCTGCCTTGCCTAGAGAAGGATTTGATAGCAGCTCTGTTCAAACTAGATAATTATATCTTTTCAAGTCGGAATTAAGATAAAGAAAGTGAAGCAAAGGCGGCTAGCCTTGATCCACTGCAAACAAATTTGGCGCACTTTCTAGTCTCTCTCCCCCTGCCTCAATAGGCAGGACAGTCAGCTTATTAGACCCTCATTTGCTTTATTAATTCATCTATTTAAAGTGGCAGGATTAGAGAGAGGGAGAGAGGCAGAGTCTAATGTGGGACAGTGGATGCCAGGCAACATGGAAATATAAATATTGGCGAGATGCTATCCGAGCGGGTGTTTAAAAATACATTTTATATTAAATAACTGGAAGGGGTGGGGGAAGGAGGATGTATTTAGGGTGGCGAATTGCTTACTCGGGCGGATTTTTACTGCTTTTTCGAAGGAAATGTTGGTGTCGAAGGCCTGCTGCCCTCCTCGGAGGACGGCCGGCCCCGCGGAAAGCTCACTGCTCTCCGCGCCTCGCAGCGGATTTGGCCAGGTGGATCCGCGGGTTGGGTAGGGGACTGCAGGCAGAGCGAAGACCCCCCTCTCCCACCCCATCCCATACCACTCCACCCGGCAGCGCTGCTGGGGGGCAGCCCGCGGATGCGGAGCGGTGCACACCTCCCACGCACTGGCAAGTGACCGCAAATGAGACGGGCTCCTTCCTCCATCCCTTAACTCTATTGACCAAGGCAGGCGCAACCTGCGCCCCCCCGCTCCATCTCGCCTCCCCCTACCCTTCTCAGTCGTGTCACCGCCAAGCAGCGGTCCCCAGCACCAGGGGCTCCCACGGATGTCCACCTCCCCTACCGATGGCGAGGAAAGAGGCGCAGGGGGGCAGAACCTGAACTCGCCTCAACTCCGCCAGCTCC
>NW_010189575.1:3506-3886 GCF_000695765.1 Mesitornis unicolor | reverse complement strand
CCCCTTCCCCTCGGGGCACGGCGGGCGCCTTCCAGCCTCTTCGTGGTCACTTCCCACGCCCTGCCACGCCGTGGGATTTGCACCCCTCCTCCCGCACCCCTCTCTTTGCCCCTGGACCACAGTGAGGCCTTGAGAGCCCTCGCTTTGTCGCGTTTCGAAACGCCGCTTATTGTACCCCCCCTCCTTTTGATGGATAGCGCTGTTACTGATGAGTACTTGGCGGAAATTAGCGGTTCCCCTCCTAATTAGCCCACAGCCTATCTGCCCGCATCGTAGGAAATAGGCAGAGCAGCTCCGGCCAGACCGGATCCCTGATAAACGGGATTCTCCCAGCCCTTGCTCCCGGCTCCATCAGCGGCCTGAAGCTAATGCAACGATTG
>NW_010189575.1:0-3192 GCF_000695765.1 Mesitornis unicolor | reverse complement strand
GGGCTCGGTGGCTTCCTCGCAGGTGGCTTCTCTAGCCCGGGAGTAGCCAAAGTGGGCTCTGTCTGCCTCCCTCCTCCTCCTTCTTTTTCTCCTTCTTCTTCCTCTTCTTCTTCCTGGCCCTTCGGCCTCGGGAGCCCCCACTCCCCCGTACGGCCCGGCTGGAGCCCTGGATGCTGCGGGGACTCTGGGCGAGCGTTTTATAGACCCACTCGCCATCGCCCACGGCTGGACCTGACGTCAGGAAGAACTTGATCTCGCCCGCTTTGCTCCTGCTTCTGAAACTGATCCTTGAAATGAGAGAACAGACTCTACACAATTCCCATGGCCTTGACATAAGGTACAGCGATAAATATACACCACTAATGAGCAATTACCATATAATCACCTTCCAATTAGCTCGCATAATGATGAATTAAACATTCTAGCCTGCTGGATTAGGTTTCTTACTTTGTATATTATTTACGAAGGCTAGCTTCTGCTGAGCACCAAATATCAAATTAGATAGGGAATTTTCAGTTGGGGGTAATTATGCATTCAGTGCATGCCCGGAGTTTTTGTCACCAGCTAACTAAAGTGTACTGGAAGGTAGTGTCCATCCTTTTCTCTCTTTCCTTTTTGATGTGTTAAAACAAAGTCCACGCTTTTCCACCAACTCGTTGCTGGTCTCCTCCCCCCGTCTTCTGCTTTCCTTAAGACTGGACAGACAGGAAAACTGACCCATTTTTTTCCCTGGGACAGATAAATAATGAGGAGCGGGCAAAGGTAGGAGCTGGGGAACGCAAAGGAACTCCGAGTCCATCGCTTGTGGTTGAAACACCCCTGGGAGACGGGAGGAAACCCGGCCCGTTAACCCGGACAGGTAGAAACGCCCTGGCCCTCTGCTCGGGGTTGGGGAGACCAGCGGGGTAGAGGCGTGAGCATCATCCCTCATTCCCCCGCGACGCTCGCCACTCCGACCCGACGACCCCTTCCGGCGGGTTTGGCATTCTGGGAAGGATGCTGCAAAAAAATACATCGAGTCCCGGCTGGGTTTGGTCCGACGGGAGGGGTTAGGTAGGGGAGTGGGGGAGGATTTGGGCGCTGGGTGCCGGTTGCCCGTGGGAGGAAAGAAGAGGAGAAGCAGCAACCCCATAAGAGAACGGTGAGAAGGGCTCGCAGGCAGAGGTCCCAGCTCCAGCAGGGGTTGGAGGAGAGACGGCTCCGGGCTGGGAGGGGGCTCACAGCCGCCGTCTGCGAGCAGGAACCCGTCTCGGAGCTGCCTGTCTTTTGTTGGTTTAAGATGAACCCTTAATGTTTTCTTAATTAACCGTTTGAGTGCGAGTAAAACTCCGGGAGGCGTTTACAACCTGGTCATAAAGTGGGAGCAGAGGATGTCTCTGCCTGGAAACACTCGTTGGGGACTGAAAGGGGAGCAGAAAGCCCCTCCACCGGGAAACCACGGTCTCAGCCAGCCCCTTGCTTGGGATTACCTTTTAAAAAGTGGTGGTGGGAACTTTTCCTGGAAAGAAGAAGACAAACTGGTGCCCCCTCCCCACTCTTTTTTTTTCCTGACACAAGGAGTTCTGGAAAGTTTCAGGAATTCCCGGCAGGAAAGGAACAGCCCAGGAGAGCAGCGATGGCTTCCCCCCTTCCCTCCTAATATAATCTTGTTTTTTATTTAAAAAGGTTTTTTTTTTTTTTTTTTTTTAAAAGGCAGGAGGAATTGAAAACCGTTTCAGTCTCCGAGTGAAAGTATTAACTGAACGCGGGTCGGTGACCTGGCCCCAAACAAGAACAGATAAGATGTGGAAACTCTGTCAAGTCCCGGGCGTCTGGAAGCAGCAGTTGATCTAAGCTGCTGAGTAGTAAGAAGTTGCTGTATTCCCGTGTTTTTTGTGGGTTTCGCTCATAGCTTTATCAGTATCGAAGCAATCTTTTTGTGGTTTTGGTGTGTTCACAGCGAGCCCGAAGTCCTGACTTTCTCCATGAGGCCGGAGAATATAGCCACGGCTGCTATTTTATCTTTAGATCAGCGAGTTGGTATCAGAGGCAGGGAAGAAAGTGCATTCTTGTGGGCTGCGAGAGGGAGATTTTCCCAAAGAAAATCTTCTGTGATCGCATTTATAATCCACACGATCATGGCTATTTTATTTGGCATATGTACTTCCAGGGGAGACGTTTGCCGTGGTGGGATGTTTAGGATCCAAACCTGATTACACAGCTCTTTCCAGGGAGTTCTCTCTTGTATCAAACTTCCTGTCCCGGCAAACACCTTGCCTTTCTGAAGTGTCTGTAAGCCCGAACTGTACCTGCTGCCAAATGCTCAGGGTCACCAAAAAGGGATGAAAGAGGAAGACAGGATTTGGAAGAGTGATGGCTGTTCAAAATAAAACGCGAAAAGGTCTTTTCATAAGAATAACGTTATTTTATTTTAAGTCCCGGGGAATGCAAAATAATAGAAAGCCAGATCCTCAGTAAAGCACCGACTAAAATCTATCGGTGAGAAAGAGAGAGAAAAGAAATAAAGAGTGAAATAATGGGGAAGAGAGATGGGGAAAAGAGAGGAAGGAAGAAAGAGAGAGAGAAAGGGAGGAAGGAAGGAAATGTCATGTGTGGAAGGAGAAGCCAAGGTCGCAGTGTGGGACTGGATAGAAGTGTCTCAGGGACGTTGTCAGAGGGAGGATTGGGAGCGGTCGTGAGTTCAGCCTCGAACCGTCTGGGAAATTCACGCCGGTGACATTGCGAAAGTTAAGAGCTTTTGGAAATCCACTTTCTTCCCACCATTGCGGCAAACTCCTGCGAGGCTGGGGTCGGTGTGTTCTGTCAGTTTTCCGTGGCAAATCAAGACGACTCCCACGGAGCCCCGCTCGGCAAAGTAGACAGTCCTGGCCGAGTGGCAGCAGCGGCTCCGCTTGTGGAGCACCGGCGGAGGGCAGAGAGGTCAGGGCGGGCAGAGCGGACCCGCGTCGAGGGGAGCGGGTTCTCTTTCATCGTCTCGATGTGTATTTCTCTTACCCAGGGGCCCGATCCTGTGCTCGGGAGGGCAGGCCGGAAGGAGAGGGGATACGTGGGGTGGGCAGCCGTGTCCTTCGTGATGGGGACCAACCTCCCGCTGCCACCTTGCGCATTGCCATGGAAACCGCTGCAGCTGCAGATCAAAGTTTCTCCACGGCTCAGCTCCGGGTGTCCCTGTCGGGGACCCGCCAGCCTTCC
>NW_010189574.1:3428-4405 GCF_000695765.1 Mesitornis unicolor | reverse complement strand
TAAGAATCATGCTTTGTATGTAATAAATTGGGTATCAGAGCATCATACTGGTGTGCTGTAATCCGTTTCTCACATGGGCCCCAACATTGTAGTATGAAATTACCATCCTACCTTACTCAGTCAACACATCCTGTAAGTGAGCCCTTCAGCTGAGATACCCTATGTTATTTAGCTAGAGAGTAAGCTACTGCATGTAAAGATACAGGCTTGTCTGCAAAGGATATGTGCTACTCATACTTAAAGGATATGTTCTGCTCTTCATATAATGGAACAGTTGAACTGCTTACAACCATGGTGAAAACATTTACTTGTAATTTAAATCAGTTTCATTTAACTTACAAATTTAGCTTACCTTGGAAATGCAGCAAGTAAATTATCACCTGGTTTTCAAATAATGGGAAAGTCATACTTTCTAACTGAGATAAATTTCTTTCAAAAATTAGTGGACAGGCCTTTAAAATACTTTAAAAAATGTATTAAGGAGACACCAATGTATCCCTTGACACTCAGTCTGGTGTCAATTCACACCCTAGTTTACTGGGTTGTTACATCCCCGTATGTTGACCAGCCTATAGTGGCCACAGAATAATACTCTGAGACAATAAGTTGCTATTTCCTCTCTGCTACTTTGTTATTTCTCAAGTAAGAAGGGGAGTTAACTGCAGAGACTATATAGTAAATTTCTTTCCACACCTGGAAACACTGCTGAGAGATCTCCAGTTACTTCAAAGTGACTGCTGTAGCCACAGCAGAACTAGAAGAACTGAAAGGCACCTTCACCACTTCCTCCTATAAAAGATGCTGCTGTCCAGCTCTTGTTCCACAATTTTGGTTAGTGAGATGAATGTTTCAGATTCCTTACTGTCCAAAACTGCTTTTGTTTTTTCTCCTTTTTAACACTGGGATGAGTGTGTGAAGCATTCTGCACAATTCTGTTGTAGAAGTCAAGCTTAGGTATATTCATATTGTGTTTTATT
>NW_010189574.1:0-3397 GCF_000695765.1 Mesitornis unicolor | reverse complement strand
CCCCTTGAGAAATCCCCCCCCCCCCCCCCCCGACCTTCCAGAAGAGTTAGATTGTAACTAATTGACATTTAAATTTTACCTTAGGGAATGGAAAAGCCAGTTATGATTGAACAAAGGTGTACAGGTTCCTTATCTGAATAATGATACGTTTGCACTTCTGAGTTTTGGAAAGTGTCCACAAAAATGCAAAATAGTTGTTTTAGTAGTCATTCACTAGGTGTGTATAAGCTATAAAATTGTGTAACTCTTTACGTGTGTAGATAAGAGTACATTCCTGTTCCACACAGTTTACAGTCTAAGCAAAAAGTCTATAATAAAAGAGGATCAAAACTAACTCCTCTCAGGAGCACAACATCAAACTTACAGAACAGGCTAAGATAAAGCATGATAGATTTCCACATCCAAGACTTTGAGTTGATACTGGAGCAGAGCAATTTTTGAGAAACACTCTCATTGCTTTCCCAGGTTGTCCTATGAATTAGAGGAATAAAATCATGAACCATTCACAGATACTCTAAAACAGCATTTGCTAATCATAATACAGTTTGGAAGTATAATCATATCTGTTTGAATTAAAGTCTTAACTAACACCTGATGTATCAGCCTACCTACAAATTTCAGAAAGAAATACAAACAAAATAGAACAATTCTCCCACAAATTGTGATACTCCTTACCTCAGCGTAATAAGGTGTACCTCTTGCCTGAAATCTACTTCTGTTATCACAGCCTCCTTACACAAATGAGGTTCAAATATCTCAGCTGAGGTGAGACATATGTACAAATGAGTGAATGAAAGAATATATAGAATGAAAGAATATTAATTAATGGTCTTACACAAGGAAAGACTACGTGCTGTCTTTATTGATAATCAGAAAATCTACCCAGAGAAGAAAAAAGCCTGCAAAATTTATTTAATTAGCTTTCTGTGCACAGAAAGAGTGACAATAATAACTAATTGGGTGGACATTTATTAGGTGGCTAAGAAATAGGCGTACTTAATTGAAATAGAATAGCCTTGCTCTACAGAAGCTACAGCCACTGAAAACAGAACTGAAAGGAAAAATGCTCTGTGAGTCTATATAGCCACTAGCCCTCTGGGATGGCAGGGCTGGTTAACACTTTATCTGTAAGCAGCAGACTTAGTTTAGTATCTTACAGTGCCCCAGCAACTTCAGCTATCCATCTTTGCTCTCTGCTTTCCAGAGTTCACTGATCTCTCAGCCATGCCAAAGAAACATATGAAATAATTCATATTTTCTAAGTAAGTCTAAAAAGATGACCAGATGTAGACAACATGAACAGTTGAGTCAACACAGCTGAGGAGACAGACATACCAGGCAAAGCAAAGGGTATATGCGAGAGGCAATCCAAAACCTCTGCTACCACTTGAACAGCAAGGTATAAAAATTATCTCAGAGAGGGCCAGAAAAGGCTGCACCACCATTTCCAGATACCTCATGGGAAGCAGGAGGGAAGATGTGCAATTGTTATGTCCTGTGCGCCTGTTTAGTATCACATAATAAGAAAGGGGTTTTTACATATAGCATGGCAAGATTAAATAATATTCTGCTGTGGATGGCCTGCATCAAACAGCTTCCATCAAGCCTTCACACTCCAATTGCATGGATGGGCACAATAAACAACAAAACCAGGCTGTTTTGTGATTCAACCCCTTTGGGTGCAATTCAGAGTCTAAACAGGCCTGGCATAGTCCCAACCTTCCCCTCATCCTTCTGTTTATCCCCCCTCTTTCCAGTGTGTCATAAATTTTTTCGGAGTAGGGGGAGATAAAGTCAGCTCCCCGGACCTGCTGAGTGTGCAATGACATAAATCTGATGGAGTGACCAGAAGCAGCAGTGGGGATACCTGGCAGCTGGGACACGCCTCCTCCTAAAAGCTCTGTGCGGCCCAGCCCTGCAGTGATTCACTGAGTGGGTGAGGCACCAGTATTTCCTGGGGGAGCCTTCCAGACAGTATTAAGAGCTTCTCCTCCAAACTCACAAAGCAATATAGGCCAACAGGCAAGGACAAACCCTACTGAAGAAGAGGTTTTTTGCTTCTTAGTAATTCTATTGCAAGATGGCTGTGTTCTTTGCAAATAGATGTAACCTTCATTATGGACACACTCTTCTTTTTTCTTTTTTTCAGCTTCAGAGTCTATTTTGTAACCTGGTGCCTGTGACTACAGAATTGACCTTCCACACAAGGAAGATCCCTGAGGGAGCAATGGCTGACTGGCTTCTCAGTTACACTGCAGTAGCAGCATGCAGGTGTGTCAGTTCCCTCATCCCTATGGGTTTAACCACTGCCTCAGTCAAAGCACCAGTGATGACACTTCAGTGTTTGCATTAATTATTCAATGAGAGGTGGCTTAAAGCCTCAATTCCTCCACACTCTGACTTCCAGCTTTCAAATGCTTGATTTGCCCTCTGAACACTTCACAACAGCTTTCCAAAACTTGTATTGGGATCTGTCAAAACACCTAGTTTGGTTAAAGCTTGAAATACTTCACTGCAACTCAGATTTCTGCTTAGTCACAATATAGTTTATAACTTAATCTGCAGAAAGTTGGTTAAAAAGTAATTTCTGCCTAAACTGAAGTTTGCTTTGTAGCTGTATGTTCTGGTTTATTGCGACAGAATCTTAGAATCAGTTTTCTATTCAGAACAGCTGCATTTCCACAAGACTACAATACTCAATTTCATGGGAACAAAGTGATAAGGCACTTTGTTTTAGTTTTCAGCCTGCACTGGTATGTGATGATCAAGATCTTGATTTAAAGAGGTACAGAAGTTCGGGTGGGGGCGCGTGGAAACCCTGACCATTTGACCCCAAGTTGACCCCAGGCTGGCCAACAAAAAATGTTCCATACCTTAAACATCACGGTCGCTGTAAACTGACGAGTTTGCTGAGGATGTCCCTCTTTCCTAGATGGCTGCCATCTCAGGAAGGCCTTACTCACTATTCTACTCCTGAGGCCTACTCCCACACTATACTGGCTGAGTACAACTCTGTGAACTTTACATTAATACTGTTATTAACAGTGGTTTTTATTATTATTATTTTATTAAATCAGTTTCTATTTCAATCCACGAGTCTCCCTTCCTTTTCCCAATTCTCCTCCCCAGGTGGGGAAGAATCATCTGGTGATAGTCTACACGATGACACAGTAAAAGACACATTAGCTACCTCTTCATAAAAACGTAATCTGATGCAAGACCTGTCCACGTAGAAATTAAACTGCTAAAAATATCCAACCGAGCAACGCTCCCCTCATTCTTCCTTAGACAGGTTTCACAGGCAGAACCACAAGATGACGGTTGAAGGAGGAAATCCCTCCAGAGGAGCGATAAGCGCTCCCCTCCACGGCTAGGGCTATCTTCACGTCCCTCTTCT
>NW_010189573.1:5217-5602 GCF_000695765.1 Mesitornis unicolor | reverse complement strand
CGGCGCCGGCCGCGGTTTGTATCCTCAGACAAGCTCGAATATTTTTAATTAAACCTGCCACTTCGGATGCGATTTAATTTTTCAGTGGGCTGAGCCACGCCGGCCCCTCAGTGCAGCTCCCACACCGGGGCCGCTCCAGCCGGATCCATTTCCCAGCGTTGCCTTTGGTGAGGTTTTATTACCGGGGTGCCTTTCCTGGTGCTGGCGTCTCTTGCTGTGCCACCAGTGGGATGGTGTCACGATGATGCTGGTGTGGTGGCATCCAGCATGCATTTGGTGACATAAACAGGAGTAAAGAAAACCAAGAGCAAGCCCAGTTTTGTCCGGGCTGTGCCGCTGCACCGGATCAACCCATTTGCGCCCCATCTCTGTCGGCATCTCCCCG
>NW_010189573.1:4190-5186 GCF_000695765.1 Mesitornis unicolor | reverse complement strand
GCATCAGGGGGCCTGCATCCCGGGGTCTCTTCTACCCACCCCTCCATCCCCAGGATGGAGGTGGCTGCCAGAGCGTGGTACCCCAAGGGTGCTGCTGTAACCCCAGTGCAGAGGGGACCTGGTGGCCTTGGGGGCCCTCCTAGTTCATCCCCAGGGACCTTCGGTTGCATCCCCTGAAATGGGTGATGGAGGCTTCAGTTCCCTTCATGAAGATGGGAGGGAGAGCAATGGGCTGGCACAGAGGAGATCCCACTGGGGCTGCTTGTGCTAACGGGATTTTACTCCCTATTTAATTACAATTTTGACAAATTGAAAAAAAAAAGGGTATAAAAGATCCCTCTCATCTCTTTGTGCCTGGTTCCGGTAGCCGGTTAATTAAAGAGCAGCTGATGAAGCCACTGCTCCCTGGTGAAGGTCCCCAGGGGACCCCAGCCCCAGGGCTTGGCAGTCACACCTGGGTTCCAGTTCCTCCCAGTTCAGCCCAGTTCGGCCCCGCTGGCTGGCCATGGCTGTGGCAGCGGCGTGCCGGTGCGCCGTGGCTAATCCTCGGCTCTTCCCTGTGTAATCCCACCCGCTGGGATAATCCCATCAAACTCAGCAGCGCCGCGGCTGTGTTTGGTGTCGGCTGGGTCTGGCGGGGGGGGAGATGGGATGCAGTGGCCCTGGGGGAGCAGTGGCTTTGGGTGCATCCTCATTGGGATAATCCAGGGCTGTGGGGTGCTCAGGCATTGGGTGGGGAAACTGAGGCATGGAGCAGGGGACAGCATGTGGCTTTGTGGTAGCTGGGAACCAGGACAGGAGGTGGCACCAGCACCAAAAATAGACTGAAGGCACTGGAGGAGGGTGGGATGGGAAGAGGCAGCAGTGGCAGCACCCATGTGTCCCTCGGAGAGACCAAATGACACAACCTGCACGCGCGTGACAGCCAATGCACAGACACCTGCACACACGTGACAGCCGGTGCGCACACCAACACCTGCACCCACACGCAACACG
>NW_010189573.1:2385-4023 GCF_000695765.1 Mesitornis unicolor | reverse complement strand
TGATCGGCCTCAGCCGGCAGTGGATGGGAAACAAGGAGCCGTTTCGAGGGCAGCCCAGGGACACCTGACCTCCGGCGAGTGCTAAGGCAACAGTGCTGGGCGCGTGCCCGCAAACAATGGCCCTTTGTTGCATGCTGCTGGCATCCCGCATCCCATCCCGCATCCTGCATCCCATCCCAGCCTGCATGCTGCACCCCAGCCTGCGTCCTGCATCCCATCCCGCATCTCAGCCTGCATCCTACCCTGCATCTCAGTTCCACATCCCATCCTGCATCCCAGCCTGCATCCCAGTCTACATCCCAGCCTGCATCCTGCATCCCACCTTCCACCTCACATCCCATCCTGCACCCCTCATCCCATCCGGCATCCCACATCCCAGTCTTCATCCTATCCTGCATCCCACACCCATCCTGCACCCCATCCCGCATCTCACACCCCACCCCACAAAAATGCATCCCAGCCTACATCCCACATCCCAGCCTGCATCCCACATCCCAGCCTGCATCCCATCTCAGCCTGCATCCCACATTCCATCCCACATCCTGCATCCCACATTCCGTATCCCATCCCACATCCCGCTTCCCATCCCACGCCCTGGCAGCACCACAGTGCCAGCACCCAGCACCCACGCTCGCCCAGGTCCACGCATCCCCCAGCCCGTGGGGACTCAGAGGGCCCCCGTGCCGGGATGCTGGCACCTCACGCTGCTGGGGTGCTGGGTGCCACCCACATGGCTCCCATCCATCCCTGGCCAGCGCAGGAGAGGGACCTGATGACGCGCGGGATGGGTGCCACCAGTGACGCCTTCGAATTTGGCACTTACAAAACAGAGCGGGAGGAGGAGGAGGAGGAGGAGGAGGAGGAGGCCACCAGATGAAGGCTGGGCTCACGTGCCATGGCCCACGCCTTGGCACCGGCAGCGGCTTCCCACCATCCTGGCACACACCATGCCGGGCGCTGGCGATGGCTCCTGCCCCACGAGAGTGTCCCCGTCCCTTGGTGTCCACAGGATCCGAGTGACTCAGAGGAGGCAGAGGGGAGTGCCCTGGGTGGGAGCTTCGGGGCCACCGTCACCCTGGGGGCAGTGTGTTTCTGGGGATGGTGACACAGTGGGGACCTGGACAGGCTGCAACCCCCCAGTGCCCAACCGCACCCCTTGCTGGTCCCAGCCTCTGCCAGCTCTCACCAGGTGCTGGGATCTGTGGTTTGTTATTGTAGGGTTGCTTTTTCAGGTTTGGGGTCGTTTTGGGGTTTTTTTTGGGCATTGTTTCTGACGGCTGCGGGTGCGTATGGCACCATCCCAGCCGGTTAATGATGGGGCTCCGTGCCCTGGTTTGTTATTGTAGGGTTTGCACCTGGGGACTGGGCACACCGGGGACATGGGCTCCATGGAGACAAGGATCCTTGGGGATGGGGCTCCCTGGGTACAGGGCTCCAAGGGGATGGGGGCACCTTGGAGACAGAGATCCCTGGGTATAGGGCACCCTGGGGACTGGGCACACTGGGGACAGGGTTCCTTGGGGACATGGGCTCGCTGGGGATGGGGCACCCAGGAGATGGCAGGGCTTTGGGTGGGGGTCCTAGTGGTGACTAGGCTCAGGGCAGGAGCAGGGGGGTCCCCCTTCCTGCGCCGGGGGG
>NW_010189573.1:0-2373 GCF_000695765.1 Mesitornis unicolor | reverse complement strand
AGCGAGGCCCCCACGCAGGCCAGGCCGCCGCCTGCCGGTGGGACCTGTCTGTGGCCACCCACGGCTGGGGCGGCCCCAGGGTCATGCGGATGCCAGGGCAAGCCCCTGAGGTAGCACAGGAGACTGGGGAGGACAAGAGAGTGAGTGACTCTGGGGACACAGGGGGATGTGTGGCTCTGGGGATAAGGGGAGTGGCTGTCTTGGAGGGACACAGAAGAATGTGCCCCTTTGGGGACAAGGAGGGGTGAGTGCATTGGGGGACAAGGGAATGAGTGCCCTTGGGGACAAGAGAGGTGACAGTCTTGGAGGGAACATGAGAGATGTGTGACTGTGGGGACAAGTGCCTTGAGGGGAGCAAGGGGACAGGGGACATTGGGGCGAACAGAGAACAAGGGCTGGAATTGGAGGGGACAGGACCATGTGCTTGGGGACAGGGGACAAGAGTTGGGCCGGGACAGCAACCCCCCCGCTGCCCCCTCCCTAGGGTTTATTTTGGGGTGAAGTGTCACACCTCCTCGATGGGAAACTGTCCTTAATATGCAGATAACTATGTATTTAATATGCAAATGAATGTGTATTTAATATGCAAATGACCATGCGGCTCTGGCTGGCCACCAGCACTGCCCTGACGTGGTGGAAGGGACAAGGGACATGCCAGCAGCACCCAAGGGTGTCAGCCAGCACCCGAGGTTGTCACCTGGTACCCATGGGTGTCACCCGGCAGGCGTTGACGGTGCTGACAGCACCCAGCATCTTGTGTCACCCCTGGGTGACAGATGCGGGGACAAAGCCACCCAAAGTGGGGTCCCCACTGTCCCCAGAGCCCATGTTGGGGGTGTCTGGTGACACCCTAGGTGACTTGGATTCCTGGGTCCCCAGCTGGGGGGCTGGTGGGTGACTGGGGAGGGGAAAAGGGACAAGGGACAAGGGACGGGGGCTATAAACGGCAGCTGTAAACGGAGCCGGTAACCGGAGCAGGAGGCCCGGGGGGGGGACATTTGAGCCACTGCAAAGCTCCAAGGTAAATGGTGGGTGCTGTATGTCCCACACACACACCACACTGGTGGCCCTGTCACCTGCATGGGGACACCACCAATGCTGGGGTCACCCCATCCTCTTGGCACCCCTCAGCTGTGGGGGTGCTGGCTGCCTGCAGGGTCCCCCACCTTTCAGGAGGTGCTGTTTGGGAGAGGGGGGAACATGGCGGGGACCAGGGCCAGCGCAGTGCCAGGTGGCCGGGGTGACATTTGCTCCGTCCCCGCCGTGGGGACAGCTGCTTCCTGGCTTTGCCATCTGAACCAGCCCCGCAACGGAAACCCGGGGGGGCGCCGAGCCCCCCAGCCCCAGCTCCAGCAGCAGCTGGGTATCGAGGGGGTCCTCATGGCCATTTTGTAGGGGGCCGCTGCTGGTGACCCCCAAACATGACAATGGGGGCGCCCCCCTGTGTGACCCTGCAGAGCAAGAGGTGCTCTGGGGAGCGGGAGATGCATTTTGGGGGGGGCATTTTCCTCAATTAGGACCTCATTAGCATATCTAATTGCTGATTGCTTATTGGTGGTGGGTATTTTCTGAAGGAAATTACCCCAAATAAGGAATAAAATCCGGGATTAGCGCAATGTGCAGGGAAGGGATTAGATATTGAGACAATACCATGCCCCCTTCCCATATGGGGAGGTTGAATAATGACCCCTCATCAGATGCCTCCTAACGAACCTTGATTAATTAGGGGCTGGTGGCTGGTTGTACTGGGCCGTTATTTCCCCAAAAAGTTGTATTTTAAAGGATTTCAGGGCTGGTGTCCCCTGCTTTTCCCAGTGCCCTCCCCATTTCCCACTGTGCCTCCCCCCGTTTCCCAGTGTCCCCCCTATTTTCCAGTGCCCCTCCATTTCCCAGTGTCCCCTCCCGATTTCTGAGTGTCTCCCCCAATTTCCCAGTGCCCTCCCCCATTTCCCAGTGCCCTCCCCCATTTCCCAGTGCCTTTCTAACTGGTTCCTGTCCTGAGGTTGGAATTGAGGACCCCCTCGGGACCCTCTTGTGCGGCGATGCCCGGTGAGGTTGTGGCGGGGAACACCGCGGTACCACTGTCCCCGGTGGGGGAGGGGGTGTCACCGGGTGGGCTCGTGCCGCCACTTCGGGAGGGGACACCACAGTGCCGCTTGGGGAGGGGGGGTACCATGGGTGACCCCCCTTCTCCCACCGAGTCCCCGGCTGCGGTGACAGCTGCTTTGGGGGGGGTGGTGGCTCCGGTTTCGGTGACATCAGCCCTACCTTCCCACCTGGCGCGCGTCCCCTGGGGGTCCCTGGGGGGGTTATGTGACAGCTGAGCCGCTTTCGGGACGCCGGAGCCCCCCAGGGCCCTTGGGGGAGGGGGAC
>NW_010189572.1:5156-6615 GCF_000695765.1 Mesitornis unicolor | reverse complement strand
ATGTGCTGGCGGCACAGCTCCTGAGAGACCCCAGTGAGAGCCCTGTCCCTTTTGCCACAGCCCTGCCATAGGCAGCCCCACGCACTCCCAGCGATGCTGATGTGGTGATGCTGCATCCCGCAGGGTCTTACCTGATACTCAAAGGTGGTGTCGGCAGCACCCTCGGGCCCCAGGGCAGCCAGGCGCTCCTTCTCCCGCTGCTTGGCGTGGCGCTGGAGGCAGAAGGCTGCAGCGGCCGCAATGGCGACACCTGCCACGCAGGCCAGCGCGATGAAGGTCAGCAGCACTGAGTGGAAGCTGTCCCCAAAACGGGATGGGCGTGAGTAGGCAGCAGCCTCATTTCGCTGGGGGCAAAGCCAAGCAAGTGTTAGCAGGGGGCATCTGCATGGGGCTGGGGGAGGCAGAGACCCCATTTGGGGTTGTTGGGGGCTAAAACAGAGCAAGGGTACTTGGTGCTGCACAGATTCTTCCAGCATCCTGGGAGCAGCACTGGGGTGCTGGGTGCCACTGGAGTGAGGCTTGGTGAACACACCTGCATGTTGGATGGGGCACTGCTCTCACTCCTGTCCTTGGGGCTACAGGAAGAGGCAGAACTTGGCCAAGCCCAGGCAACAGCAACCTGCTGCTCCCCTGCTCCCCAGGGCATCCCCAGCCCAAGCTGTCCATGTCCCATGGAGCTCGGGTTCAAGGAGTCTCCGCCCAGCTGGATGTCAGCGAGGGCTGGATTCAGCCCAAGGGGTTAATGGCAAAGGATGGGTCCAGAAATGATGCTCCCTTGGGGACATCCCCAAAAAGGGCTTGGAGATGGGTCCTCCTCCCTGTGCTCCTCTGGGGATCCCCAGGAACTGTCCTCTGTGAGGTTGCAGAGTGGGGGCTGGAGACTGGGCACTGAGCCTGGCTCCCATGTCTGCAGCCTGGGGAGGGGGAGGGGGGCAGCCCATCTCCAACCTGGGGTCCCTGTTTCCCACCCTGTGGCCACTGCTCCACAGCAGGACACAGGGATGTTCCGGGCCAGCCAGGGGACTTGTGCCCTTCCAGCTGTGGTGGGGGACTAGGGGATGGGTCCTCCCCATTGCCGTCCTCAGCTGGGATCCAGAGCAGCCCCTGGCACCTTGCAGGCAGTGCCTCCAGAGCACTGTGGCAGGGGGTGAAGTGGGAGGCACAGCCAAATCTGTGCCAGTCCCATGCTGGGACAGGAAGGTGCTGGATGAGACACCACCCCCCCACCCCAGACCAAGGCTGAGCTTCCTTAGGGCCTTGTCCAAGAGCTGCTTGTGATTAGGATGCTGCCCCCCCACCCCCAGCAGCCAGGGCCTGGGGCAGCACCGGGATGCTGGGGCACCACCACCACCAAATTCTCACTGCCCAATGAAGTGCCAGAGCCCAGCATTACCTCACTGCCACAGCCTCCCATTGGCCACGAGCCTGATGAGGTTACCAAGTCATCACCTACATCATC
>NW_010189572.1:3256-5125 GCF_000695765.1 Mesitornis unicolor | reverse complement strand
TGGATGCCCTGCCCCAGGGGTCCCTGATGCCCTCCAGCCAGTCTGACTACCGCCAAGGCCCAGCCAGGGGTTCCCACCAGGGCCAGCACCTCCCAGCTAACTGGGGCACCCAAGCAGGAGCAGCCCTGCAGCCCCTGGAGATGTCAGAAGATCTGGAGACATCAGCAGGGCTGGGGGGACAGAAGGGACCTCCCTCCCAAGGCCTGCATGGGCCCTGCTGTCCCCCTGCCTCTCTACATCTCTCCGTCTCAAATCTTGCACCAGTACCACTGAGTTCAGAGCCCAGGGCATGGGGGATGAAGGAAAAGCACAAGCTGGTCTGGACAAGGGAGATCTGCGCAGAAGAGGGCTCGCAAAGCTGTTTCAGCCTCCTCTGAGCTCCAGCTCCAACATCTCTGCCATCTCTCCCAGCTCCTGCCACATCAAAAGGCATTGCCATAGCAATGCTCCACATGTTGCTGATGGAGACAGGTTGCCTCCTTGGCCAGGCCACCTCTTCTCTGTGGCGTCCTCCTCTAAGGTCCTCTTCTCTCCTCCCTGCTCACAGCTACGGCCACAGGGCAGGAGGGTGGGAATCAGGGACTCCAGGCTGGGGATGTGTTGCACTGCTTCCCCTCCCCAGGCTGCAGACACAGGAGTCAGGCTCAGTGCCTCATCTCCAGCCCCCACTCTCCCCCCCCAGGGGACTGTTCCTGGGGATCCCCAGAGAAGGACAGGCAGGGGGAGCCCCTCTTCAAGCAGATGGCTCCTGGTCCATCCCTGCCTTCAGCTGCTTTGCTATTCCCTGGGGGCACGATGGCATTTTGACTGCCTAGCCATGGTCTCCAGTGCTCTTGAGGCACAGCCCAGAGCTGAGATGCCCAGGCTGGAGGGAGGTGAGCTGAGGATAAGCTCTGCAGCACCCCTGGTTTTGGATAGGTGGAGAAAACCTCCAGGAGACCCCCCCAAAACTGCCTTCAAACCCTGTGGAGCTTTTATTTCAGAAAGAGCTGAGTGCCCTGGGAGTGCAGGTGGCTGGGCAGCATCTCGCTGCCGGGTGGAAGGGGGTCAGTGGAGCAGCCCTGCTCTGGCCCATCTCACATAACCCGAGTCTGTTCCAAATACAGCAGTCCCAAACACTGCCCAGAGCCCTCTGCACCCCACTGTCCCACAGACCCACAGGGATGGCTTGCTCAAAGACCCCTGGGCTAGTACACAGCACACTTTCCAGCTCGTACCCGGCAGCAGTACCCCCCTGCCCTGTCCCCAGCCTTGAGGGGCAGGTTTGCCTTGCTCCTACCTCTCCCACTCCTGTTTGCACGACCTTCAGGCCCAGCTCTGTCTCCAGCTCTGCCTTCACTTGCTCTGGGGATGGAGAGGAGACGGTCAGAGGGCTGTATCACTTCCACCCAGAGACAGAGCCAGGGGATACCCTCAACAGCTGACTACCCCATGCCAGCTCCCCAGTTCAGCCAAGGGCAGTGGGATCTATGGTGGGACCCCCCTCCTCCCAGTCCCTGGGAAGGGGCACTCCACAGCAGGTGGGGGAGCAAAGGGGGCAGGACTGAGGGGACCCCCCTCAACTCACCAGCCTGGGTGGCCACATCTGCCAGCGAGAGGTTCTGGGGGTTCTGCTGGATGCGGAAGGTGAGCGCGGAGCCCACGACGCTGCCAGGGAAGGGGGACACAGCATGAGACCAGGGAGAGCAGACCCCCTCCCCATCCCCACCACAGCCCAGTCCCCTCTGGCCGCTGACCTCGGGTGGCTGTGCATGTCCTGGGCTGCGACAGCAGCACCCCACAGCCCCACTGCCCTCACCTGATGTTGATGAAGCTGGCCGTGGAGAGGTGGAGGTGCTTGGCGAGGAGCTCCAGCAGCCGCACACCGGC
>NW_010189572.1:0-3225 GCF_000695765.1 Mesitornis unicolor | reverse complement strand
GGGCCTGCGGGGACAGGGGCAGGGTGAGGAGTGGGTGTTGGGTGAGGGGACAGCCCACACTCCCTGCGGCTGGGGAAGGGGGACGGGCAAGACTGGGGAGTCTCATGCATGGAGGCTGTGCTGGCTGCAGGGGTGTCAGAGCAAGCAGGAGGTCAGTGCATGGGGACACGTGGTGATGGGGGTGAGCTGATCCCCCCTGCACATGAGTGTGCGCAGAGACCATCGAACAAACTCTTGGTGGAGCCTGTCCCAGTCTCCTGTCCTGCAGCAGTGAGCTCCAGCCTTGGTGTGGGTTGAGAGGAAGGCTTTGGGGTGGGATAAGGGCTGTGGGTGGAAAGGGATGGAGGAGCTGACCCCACTGGAGACCCAAACAGGCTTCAGCTGAGCACTTGAGAGCTGTGACAGCCAGACGGGGGGGGGGGGGAACAGCCCCTCAAAACACACTTTTTGCCCTTGCCCGACCCCCGGCTCTCACTTCTGGTCTGTGATGATGTAGCCATACTCGTCTGGTGGCCGTGCTCCCTGCTGCACCCCACCATCCTTCGCCTCCGTATAGCTCTTCTTCTCCACCACGATCTCATTCCCAGGGCTAAGTGTGTCCTTGCTGTGTCCCTGCTGCAGCTCGGCCCAGGGGGCTGGTGAGGACACTACCTTGCCCCTCAGCCCATCTGCTGGGGAGCTGGTGGTTGGGATTTTGGGGGGTGGTGCTGTGGAGGAAGGGGGTACTGGCTCCTCTCCATGTTGCATGTCCCCCTCCATCACCTGAAAGGAGGGAAAGTGAGGAGCTGGGACCTCTGAGGAGATCCCCAGGGGTCTGACCCCCCAAACACACACACATCCCACCTTTGGTGTGGCACCTCCTCCAGCACCACCCTGCTGCAAAACCACCCGTTTCGCTGTGGGTGCTTCTGGGCCAGCAACACCTGGGAATGAGAAAGACAGAGCTCCTACAGCACCCACCCTGAGAGGCAACACCCCCTACCCCAAAACATGGCCTGCTGGCACTCATTGCTGCCAGTCCCTGCCTGCTCCATCCCTGCACCCCACTTACCAGAGCTCTGGAGCAGCTGGAGGAGGGTGGAGAGGCTGCTTAGCTGCTGGGGGCTCAGCTCTGGCAGCCCCAGGCCATAGCTGGCCAGGAGAGAGGCCAGTCTCTTCAGGACAGCATCTGCAAGTGGATGCAGCATCAGATCAGGTGCCCTGCATCCACATGGGGGCGACAGGCTGGGGATGCAGCAGTGTAGGGGGGGGATATGCTGCCCAGGGGCATGAAGCGAAAGAGGAGGGAGCGCGAGCCATGAGAAATGTGGTTGTGGCGACAGGATGGGGAAGAGGGCTGGGGGACACGGTACCTGTCTGTGCAGGGGGTGGCTGGGCAGCCAGAGGTGCTGGCTGCTCCCTCTCCTCCATGTCCCTGTAGTCACCAGGGAGCCGCAAGCCGTGCTGGAGCCTGGTGCTGGCAGAGTCTGGGCGGCCAGCTTTCTCTCTGGGCAGGGCGAGCATGCTCAGGTCCTGGAAGAGGTGCCCCCCATCCGTTCCTGGCTGCCCACCATAGGAGGGCACAGGCCCAGCCCCAAAAAGGGCCTGGGCAGGGACCCGGCCCAGCAGCGAGGAGGTCTCAGGGCTCTGTCTGTCTGAGCTGCTGGGGAGCTGGTGGGCACCATCCTGGTAGCCAAACTGCAACCGAAACAAAGAGCCGCCATGGTCAAACCCTTCCTGCCCCACGGCAAGGCACCCCAGAGCCATGGGGGACACCCCAGCACTGACAGAAGGAGGATGCTGGGAGTGCAGCAGCCCCCTGCCCATCTCTACCTTTTCACCCAGAAAAGAGAGGGCTTATCCCCATCACTTACCTTGTGGTAGGAGTAGGGGTTGAGCAAAGCCTCCTCATAGCCCAGCTGGGGTGGGAGGGGCAGCAGGAGGTGCTCCAGGTACCTCTGCAGCAGGGGGGAGGGCAGCAGCGGTGGGGGCTGCCCTAGATGCTGAGCTGCTGGCAGGCCAGGGTCTGCAGGGAGCAGGGCTCGCCAGGGGGAGCCACGGAGAGGCAGGAACCTCGGAGGCAAACAGAGCTGGGGTGACTCACCTGGGTAAGGGAGAGGTCTCCCTCCAAAACCCCATTTATGGGGCCAAGCCCTTGTTGCCCTGCAGGCTCTGCTCACAGGCTGGGTAAGGGAGAGGTCTCCCTCCAAAACCCCATTTATGGGGCCAAGCCCTTGTTGCCCTGGATGCCGGCTCTAGCGAGGGTGGTGGGCGGAGGCGGGGGATACGCTCCATCTCCTGTGAGATCACATACTGGGTGATGCCATCCTGCCAGGAGAGCCCTGCCATGGAAGAGGGCTGTGAGACATGGAGGAGACGTGTGGACCATGGGGCAAGCACACGAGAGGGCACCCTGGTGTCCTGACCCTGTGTCCCATGGTCTGGGTTTGGCCCCACTCCTCCCAGAATCAGCTGGACCCCTCCTCAGCCCACCCTGTCCCCTGGGCCAGCAGGACAGCCTTAGTGCCACTGGGCAATGCTGCCTGACACCCTCCCCCCCCACCAGGCCACAGGGACTCCCCGTATGTTCCCCTCTTCACCTTGTGCCATGAGACGCTGCAAGACATCCTGCAGACGCTGGAGCACAGGAGAGGTGACCTGGAAGTAGGGTCTGTCCTGCACGGAGCCCACCTGGCACTGCCCAAACAGCCCATCTGCAAGAGAGGGGAGGTGGTGGGGCCAGGTAGATGAACATCATGGGGTGAGGGTCTCCACGCACAGCCCCACATTTCTCCTGCCATGCCCCCCAGCATTACACTGCAAGTTCCCCTGCAAGGCAGCCCTGCACCCTCCACACTCCCTTGGGAAGGAAGAAGAGATCCCTGCACACCTTTTTTCCCCCCCCCCGGGGGGGGGCCCCCCCCGCCGGTCAAACAGGCAGCCTGGGACAGACAGACAGACAGGCCAGTCAGCACGGTATCCAAGGGGTGGGTGTCAAACAGGGTTTGCTCATCACCTGCCTAGGGACCCTCACTCTCCAGGAAAGAGCCATGGGGGTGCAACGTGGTGATGGTGGTGAGGGGTACAGCCTGGTAGCTCAGAGCAGGGCCTCAGTGTCAGCCTTTCCTCCCTGCTCAAAGCCAAGAGGGGAACTGTGTACAGAGGAAAAGCCTGGGGTGTTTTGGGATGCGGACAGTTAGGGAGGGAAGGCTGAAGGGGCAGAGACCTGCAAGACCACTTCTGTTG
>NW_010189571.1:3288-4321 GCF_000695765.1 Mesitornis unicolor | reverse complement strand
GGTTATTGCGACCCAAGTGCAGGACCTGGCAAGTGTGGCCTTGTTGAAGCTCACACAATTGGCCCCAGCCCATTGATTCAGCCTGTCCAGGTCCCTCTGCAGAGCCTTCCTACCCTCAGGCAGATCAACACTCCCTCCCAACTCAGTGTCATCTGCAGACTTGCTGAGGGAGCACTCAATCCCCTCATCCAGATCATTGATAAAGATGTTAAACAGGACTGGCCCCAAAACAGAGCCCTGGGGAACACCCCTTGTGACTGGTCACAACTGGATTTAGCTCCGTTCACCACAACTCTCTGTGCTCCCATCCAGCCAGTTGCTGACCCAGCAAAGCGTGTGCCCGTCCAAGCCATGCCCAGCTTCTCCAGGAGGATGCTGTGGGAGACGGTGTCAAAGGCCTCACTAAAGTCCAGGTAGACAACGGCCACAGCCTTTCCCTCGTCCACCAAACAGGTCACTAGATGCTAGTAGTTCTACTACAAGCCTTTAGAAGAAAAAAAACTATCCCACCACAAACCTAAGGTAGCAAATGGAGTCCTTTTCAATGCAGACATTCCCCATGAGCAGCAGGCACCCAAAGAGCTGTATTTTTCAGGTTTCCCTAATATTGAGCTAGGTGCAATGCAGGTCCTATAGCTCAATACACATGAAGTCATGGCCAGCATCATAATGCTTATTCGTAACATGAAAGCTCAACATAGCTGGGTACTTCATCTGCTCTACCCTAGAAACACGGTTGTGCATTGAGCGGCCGTTTCCATTACTTCTTCCTTAAAGGCATTTTTGTCAGTAAGTCATCCACAGGAAGACAATGCATCTCTCATCCTGTACGAGCAACGATGATTATTAATGAACTTCTTTTTGTAAAATCGCAAAGAAGATTCTAATTCAAAAAATTACAGTTACAGCAGACTATTTTCATATGCAAAACTTTAGAGGGAACACATTCACTTAGACCTCTGCAGATCTTTTTCATATCTTCTACTAAGGACCAGGCCTAGATGGCATTCTTCAACTACAAGTCTTTGTTATA
>NW_010189571.1:0-3257 GCF_000695765.1 Mesitornis unicolor | reverse complement strand
AAGAGAAAATAATTACTAGGTGTAGGCAAAGCGACTGAAGTATTTGGAGCTAGAAGATTATGGATCACAATGAAATTAAGAATTAGTTTTGTTGTCCTCTTCCTTTGGATTCTGCACTTCTGTCTTTTTAAAACATCAGAAAATGAATGAGTTGTATTTTTTCACATCTTTGCTATTACCGCTCTCACATAATCCAGCTTTGAAACAAAAGAAAATGCAAAATACCTGCTATTAACACCACCATCTGTTTTGGGGTAAATAAGGATTTGAATTAAATAACTAAAGCATGTCTTATACATAAAAGGTCTTCAGGAAAATACGCATGCTGTCAGGAAAAAGCAGAGGATTAAGTTCTCATATTGTTCTAGCTATGCAGGGTAATAGTTTCTACTGTAAAGCAAAATTAATGAGCTATCTCGCAGTCACTCATCAATTTGAATAAAACAAAAGGGAACCTGGGAGAGAAGCAAGGCACAGATAGAGATGTACAATTAAAATACGCACCTGTGTTCTTCAGAGGTCCCACTATTTCAGTGCAACAGGTTCTCGAAGACTTCACGTCATGCTGGTTTAAGTGAGGGTCCTCCTGAAACAAGACAGAAATATCAGTGGAGATTCATCGATTTTCTGAAACGTTTAGCACATTTCAGGGACTGGACCTGCTCAGCTTGGTCAGTTCTGAATACGGAAACGTGCAGCAATGAAGTCTTGCAATGTACCGTAAGTGGCTTCGAATGCAGATCGTCGCAAATTTGAATTGGAAAAGTAACCCAGTCTTTAAGTCTGTCTCACATCCCCAGACCATTGCTGTACACCTCTGGTAAGATGCATGCAAGTTCTGATCTTTATTAGGACTTGCCTTCTACCACTCCTTCCCTTGGCTCAAAACCACAAACTCGGGAACAGATGACGCGGGCCTACTTGCAAAAAAACCCCAAACAACAACCAACAAACCAAGCCAAGCCAAACCAAGCCCCAACAACCAAACTACCTGCATTTGAAACACGTGAAAATTCATCTTGGTAATCTGAATTACTGTGGAAAATGTAATTAACGATTTTTACAAACTTTCAAAGAAATCAAGCAGATACCAAACCCAGAAGTATTTCAGTGTTATGCAACATTCAGTAATTTGTGTTCACTCACAATACTTCGTTTTCCTCCCCTATGTTCTTTTGGTGTGTGTGAAAACGATTTACAAGCTAAAGAAAACTGATCAAGAAAGTAATTACAAATCTCAGTTTTCAAGTAGAGAGTTTTGCGACTCTGAAGTTTTTAATAGAGAATTCTTTGGCACATTTTTTGGCAGCCCTTGTCTAGTAATAACATTTTTATCATCAGTGCTTGCTAGAAGGGAGGGGGGAAAAAAAGCCATAAGTATACAAGTCTCTTGTTTTGAAAGAGGAAACTAACAGTGATTTCCTCTCCAATTACAACAGTAACTCTAAAAATGAAGAATGATCTTTATTTTTTGATTAAAAACTGAAATATTAAACTGGAGGCCCCTGCGGCATTATCATAGTACCACCACACTGAAATAATTCTTTAGTGGTTAGTACCTTGACTGGAGATGGCGGGACCAGTAGAATGTGCTGTATCCACAGAACATGGTTACTGAGCAAGGAACTTTCTAAGTTGTTTCTTTTCTCTTTTAATCACCAGTTGGTTTTGGGTTTGTTCTGTTACATACCTGCCTCATACCATTCCAACAGCATTCAAGAAAGTGAAAAGCTTAATATTTTAAAATACTGCTGGTCTACTGAAGCATAGTCTAATTTTTCAGTGGGCCCCTGATAATCCAAATAACAACACATGCCAGAAGAAACAAGTAAGAATCAGGAAACCATATGGACAAAGTCCTTTGCCTAGTCACTCTAGCCCTAAACTCAAAATATCACACAGAGATGAATTTTTGCATTTGCTTACTTGTTTTGACCAACTTTCCCCAGGAGTTAAAGTACAGCATTCAGCACGATACTCCTCAGCACCTTGTGCCTCTTTGTCTTCTTTCTGGTATCCATCACTAGAATAGTTTAGTTTCCTATTGTTTCTATATTTGTCATCCTCCTCGAGGTCTCCAGCCTTTTGTAATTCTTCAGTGAAGGACTCTGCTGGCCCATGAGAAATCACCTGGAGCATGGGCCCCACATTCTCTGTCTCTTGGCAAAAGTCTTCTACTCCAGATGTCCAGTGATGCTCGGCTGACAGATTGTCACTGTGTGCCAGCACAGGCCTCAACACTTCGGACTTTGCATTTAATCCCACATTAGGCTCTGATACAGCCATAAGTTCGGTGGAGATGCGCTCTGGCAGTCCAGTGTACAATTCCTTTATTACAGCAGATACAGAAGAATCAAGGAGAGACTCTACCCCAGATGATAGCATCAGGGCAGCTGAAGATCGGTTGTCCTGAGCTTTTCACAGTTTATCCTAAAAATAAAAGCAATGTTAAATCAACATACATAGGAGTAATCTCTAGATTAGAAGGAAAAGCTTTGTTCTTCAAGATTCAAGCATGTATGTTTAAGAAAGACGTTTCCAAATAACTTTTTGAGAAAGGACCTGAGAAATGTTTGAGTATCTAAGCCAATGCTTCATTAACAGAAGAGAGCCTGGACAAATAGATACTCCCAAGTCTCACTTTCACATTCAAAAGTCCTGCAGATATAACCTCATCTTCTGGAGAACCAGAAAAGAGACTATAAAACAAACTGCTAGAGCTTGTATTAGACATCCTACTCCACAGCTAAAACTAAAGCATCATTTGTTTTCCTATGATTTTCTTAAATTTCTAGTATTTAGGAAAAAACCCCAGCTTTTCTTCATACATTTTCTGCCTCAATGGAACACTTCAAGACATCACCCAGCTTACGCTGTGCCTTGTGGCTTCTGTCCCAGCGCACCGTAAGCGCTCAACGCTGTAGGCAGGATGCACTGTGTCAGCTCTGCCCACGCAGCCCCGGTCCTGGTGTCAGGGTCCTCTCCAGCTGGGACTCAAAGCCACCGCTCCCTGAAGCCCACTTTGTCAGTGAGAGAACACAGCAGCGCTCACATCGCAGTGGAGTTCTGATGGACCCGACACAAGCACTGCCGGCATAACCAAAATCCTGATGTGAAAACGCTACGATCTCATCGCTCCTGGAGATGCACAGAGAAACAGGAGCAGGCTAAGCCAGGTTTTTGCAGGGGCATCGGCTACTCAGTTCACAAAAGCACGGGCAGCCGAGCGCTGACCTCCCTGCTCCTTAAGCACAAGC
>NW_010189570.1:0-1095 GCF_000695765.1 Mesitornis unicolor | reverse complement strand
GGGGAGGGTGTCAAGCATGAAACAGGGGGGGTCTGCCGCTCTGTCCCCACCATCTCACGGCCTCACCTTCTCCACGTCGTCCTCCTCCACCTCCAGAACGGCTCCGTCGTGGTCCAGCTTCACCTTCACTTTGCCCTCGGGCAGAGGGCTGCCTTCCTCTGGCCGCAGTTGGCTGCCTGTGAGGGGCACAGGGTGCTCAGCGGGGCCGTGCCGGTGGCCTCTCGAGGACACTGTGGCCAGGCTGGGGTGGGAAGGATGGGGCACCCCATGTCCCAGCAGCGCCGGGCTGACCCCAGACTCACCCAAGGAGAAGCCATCCCTGTGCACCAGCCACACCTTCTCGGTCTCATACCAGGCCTCCTCAGCCGCTATCTGCTCCTCCGTCTTGGCCTGCGGGACAGCAGGATGTGGGGTGGCCGTGGTCACCTGCCCCCCATCTCATCCCCTCCCCACACTCCAGCAGGGTTGCCTGGCCATGGGGCCACATGCCAGCAGCCACGACCACCCTCTCCAAGCCCCAACCCCCTCCGAAACATGTCCCCAGTTTGCCCATTGCTCCCAGTGGGCTCAGCGGTGCAGAGACCACCAGGGCTCTGCCACAGTGCAGGACAGAAAACAAGTCACAGTGGCCCATGACCACATCCATCACAGCCACCTTGGGCAAGCCTGGAGGGGCCGAGCTCCCAAAATGCAGCCCAGAGAGCAGGCACCCATGCTGGGATGCAGGGACGCTGGGCATGCTGCAGGGACATGGGACATGCTGCAGGGACACAGGCCACGCTGCAGGGACACAATGGAGCAACACAGGACACGGCACGGTGACGGCAGAGCATCGTGGCACGGGAAACGCCGGGCTGGCACCGCGGGAACATCCCTGTCACCCGGGAGCAGGGCAAGTCCCAAAGCCAAACCTGAGCTGCAGCAGGGACAGGGCCATAGGGGGCTGCAGGGGCATCGTCCACCGGACCCTGGCAAAGCCGAGAGATGGGGGGTGAGGGTGAGAAGGGGCAACCTCTGCCCCACGGACAGCACCGAAAGCCGCGGGGGACAGCAAGTAGGGGCAAAGAGCCACTGTGCCAAACCCTGCAGGCACTC
>NW_010189569.1:1279-1672 GCF_000695765.1 Mesitornis unicolor | reverse complement strand
TACACTCTCATGGGGCATTAACTCCTTCTCTTCTCCCCCCCACCTTTTTTGTTTTCTTTTTTTTTTGAAGCTGGTGTTTTAAAGACTGATTCATGCATTCTACAATAGCTTGACCTGTGGGAGAATTACCTGGTCCATTGTCTATTTCCCACGGAATCCCTAAACCCATGAAGGCTGATCTAAGATTTTTTTTAACATGTTGACTTGTTTCTCCTGTTTGCACTATCACCCACACAGCAGAAGAATAACAATCTATGGATACATGAATATACTTAAGTTTTCCAAATTCAGCTAAATATGTGACATCCTTTTGCCACAGCTGTAGAGAATGAATCCCTCTTGGGTTGACTGCTGCTATCGGATCTGAATTTACCTGTTGACAATCGGCACAAC
>NW_010189569.1:0-966 GCF_000695765.1 Mesitornis unicolor | reverse complement strand
CAAATAAGCGATGCAATGGGTAATGCATTGTAACAACTCCACCAAAATTTTGCAGTGCAATTTGTAAACATTCTGAGTTTCATATTGGCCAGTCTAAATAATCATTTTGTAAAGGAACATATATGCAATTTGGTTTTGTGCCTGCTATCTCAATTATGCGATGTCTCCCTTTAATAATTAATTGACTAATACTTTCTAGGCGAGTCAAAATGGTTTTCTTTGGTTGCATTGGTAAAAATACCCATTCTAAGATTTTAAAAGGATTTCTGTCTTGTTCATTCCTTTGCATAATGATGTCATGTAGGTGTTCTTTTTGACTGATTATAGCTAATTGAATTGGCTGATTAACAATCGCCTACTTGCATGGGACATGTTGATTTTATCTGTTATAATTTCCAAAGCAACATTTGCATCTTTTGTTAGTGATCAGAGCATTAATATCTTCAGAACCTTTTAACAATTCCAATAAAGGAGCCAAATCTTGATTGGTAAATCCTTATAAGTTTCTTTTCCAATTTATGTCTCCCACTAATTTTTGAATATCTTTTAAGGTTTTAACTTCTGCTTTGAGTTGTATTTGCATAGGCATAATCTGAGTTTTTGTAATTTCAAAAGCAATTTTTTTAGCATCTTTTGGGTCCAAAGGAATTGTAAAAAAGCAAGCTTTTAGATCGATTATTAGCAAAATCCCAATTTTTAGAAATCATGCTCGGAGATGGCAAACCTGGTTGCAATGATCCCATCTCTTCAATGATTTCATTTACTTTTCGTAGATCGTGTGCTGGTGTGTTCCACGGACTCGTAGTTGCGACTATGTGGCCCTGATCTAATTGTTCTTTTATTAGCTGTTTTAAGATTTCAACCTGATTTGCAGTGAGCGGCCACTGATCTATTCAAACTGGCTCATCTGTTTTCCACCTTGATTTCGAGCAACTGTTGCTTCTCAATGGCAGCTGCTAAAAATTT
>NW_010189568.1:0-7732 GCF_000695765.1 Mesitornis unicolor | reverse complement strand
TACTGACTAATAATTTCTAGCTTTTCTTTAGAAACTGACTAAAATATAAGAATATATAAATATATATAAAAAACTAGTATAAATTATTTAAGTTCTTTCTTGTTGATTTAAATAATTATTAAATTTGGTGATTCCAATTCTTATATTTAAATAAACTCATGTGGCCTACAAGATACAGAATAGTGATAACAGTAGTGACTTCAACTAAAATTTGGAAATGCAGGCATATTTTGTGATCACAGAGTAAAAAAAAAATAGGAGAGGAAGGTTAACTAGCAGGTTAATTGATATACACAGTTCAATGACAAAAACTGCAAAATTTGTTCAGCAAAGGTGATTTTAATCTTGAATAAGTTGATATCTCAATGGGACTTTAAAAACAATACCAAAAATACATCCTACATTTCATTTCATGATCATATAACTACATTTCATTTCCTTTTGTTAATCTAAATTTTCCATATTTCTATGAGGAGTAATAAGCCATTAAAAAAAAACTAACCAAACAGTGATTTGGTTCGAAAGAGACAGATATTATCAACAATTATTCAGACCACGCATAAGTTAGAGTTACACAATAATGGCTTACACAACTGTAAACCATGCTGATTTTCCTAACAATAAATCTAATTTCATACATTTCTATTTCTTTCCAATTGTCAGTTATGACAGTGGAGATCTATCTTGTTCCAATTTTCCTGGCTAGTGCTGGTTACCAAAAGACATTTCTTCCTTACAAACCACAGCATTATCAGTTCTCAAGCTAATCCATTAAGTTAAGTGGAAAGATTTCTGTGAAATGTGCAGTGGAGGTGGAACAGGTCATATTTTTAGGTGTCCTCAGGCTACTTTTCTGAGGACTGCCATCTGCAGGTAACAGCGAAAGTCAGACAGTTCCCTGAAACAACTTTTATCACAGATTAGTTTAAGCTAAATATTCATATACATGACATCAAGCATTATGTGTTGGCACAGAAGAAAATTTTAAAAAGTAAAAGAATAATTCTACTTCATTTCCTCTCATCCTTATTAACAGCAAGACAGACTTTTAGACTGATATGATGAAAACCCTTCATAAAAAGTTCTCTCTTTACACCTGCCCGCTAATTATCTCCCTTCCCTTCTTGCCTCCACACATTTAGTGTTCATTAACCCAAGTTTAGATCTTCCGCGCAACAAATTAATCCCTGTCACCTAGACTTTAAGGTCTTAAAGACACAGAGAGAGACCAAATAATTGTCACATAGTTATCAAAAGGCAGGGTGGGATTCATCTATTCCAATTTACATGTGGGTTAATTCTCTAAACTTCTTTTATGGTCAATAAAGACTTGCTGAAAGGCAGAAATTCATCCCATCCTAAAACAGACATTTAAAATAGGTTATATGAATCACCCTGCAGAAGTGTTTATTTCTCAACAGTAACTATAAAGAGAAATCAGATATGTATGCTACATTATTGATATCTAAAGGTAGATGAGAATTTTCCATATAGACATAACTAAACCCATGGTCTCCCTCTGAAGTTCACATAATATTACTTGATATCGATTAAATGTTCAGAGCCCTTACACAAACATCAACTTGTGTCTAAACACAAACTTTCTGCTTACAGAACCATATGACTAGTATTTATCCATACAGCTTATAACTGTTCCTCATCTGAGCCTAAAGGCAATGGTAACTGTTGTTTCTGAGACAATAACTTTGGGATTTGCCATTGAATTTTCTGTTAAATTCAGTATTATAAAACAATGTGTGATGACAAGAGACACAAGACTTTTGAACAGGGGTAAAACAGCAATTCTAAAATTTCTGTACTTCTTAAAACTTTCACATATGACACCTTTCTAAACAAATATGAATCCTATATGAATCCATCCTATATAAAGTCTTTGTAAGATAGGTTGCAAAGTAGTTTGGAAATCTGAATCAGAAAATATTTATGAACATTTATTGTAGAAGTGAAAACCTATGAGAAGAAGGATTGCATATCATTTTCTGGGTCTGTTAGGATGCAAAATAAAATAGGTACATGACATTTTTGTTGGTACTGTGCTTAAGGAATCTGTCAGTTCACTAGAAAACATGGTTTGAGTTCACAGGATCCATAAGAAAGGGGCATTGACCATAATTCCATTTTCCTTTGGGGGGGCAGGGGCGAAAGAACCAACAAAAACCCAAACAACTCATTCAACAGTTTTAAGTGTGAGATATAGGTAGGAAAAAAAATCAGCTTTCAAAACATAGAGTCAGAATGATTGAATGAACAGCATGTGTGCAGAAGAACAAACAAATCAGAACAAACGAGAATGGATCACAAGGAGGGCATGAATTAACAGTGTCTGGCTGATACAAATAGCAAATGGTCAAGGAAATATAAACAGAAAGATAAGATTAAAAAATACATGAGTATAAAGTTTGCTCAGAATCCTCTCATGAACCTTTGGGAAATTTTGCATCTTGGTACTTCAGAGAAATATATGATAGCTGGAGTCAGCAGACCAGCTGGTACCACACTTTTGTTAGATACCCTAAGAGTTGTCTGTTGCCAAATATATATATATTCTATTATTTACAGTGGCTGAACACCCAATTTAAAACACAATATATTGCAACTTAATTTCTGTATTTTGTGTTAAATTTTCTAGTAGGCTACATTAGTGGATCTGACATAGGTATTACAAAACAGAAAGAGCTTGCTTTACTTTTAAAGAATTTACACATTTGTTGAACAACAACAAAGTATTTTATGTGTTATAAATAAGGTGCATATAAACAGTCAACTAAGCTTGGTTTTGGGCAAGAAAAAAACCTGAGTGTAATCAGACCATAAAACTGAGTCAACAACTTTAAGAATTTCACGGAGAAGTTAGAAAAAAGCTCAAAGAATGTAATTGTTACGGGAGGTGTTAATAGACCTAAACAGTTTCCAGCATACACCATAACCATGCAATGTATCTCACCATTATTTGGTACAATATTTTTCTTTCCAAGTCCCCTGACTTCCACTGTACAGTCTTGAGAACCACTTGTCCTGTTTAACAGACCTGTTATCTCAACCGCAAATTTGGCTATGCAAGAAATGTAGGAATGTCTATGGACTGAGATAAGAAGTAGCTCTTTTGAACTTGAAAAGTGGGATAGTACTATTTCAACTCTGCCCTCACTGAAGCAGGATGAGTATATGGCTTATTTAGCATAAAATAACCACTAGGAAAATAGTTACTGTCTCAGTTTCTGTTTTGTTGTTGTTTATTGGTTTGCTTATTTCTTAGCTAATGTAACTTCTACAAATATGGAATTTTTTTGTTGAAAAAAATATAAATTATTAAAAGTTACAGAGAAGTTATGTTGCTTAGTGTAGTTAGTGCTGCTTACAGCTATTATGGTCTTCTTATATTTAAGTAACTGCAAAATTTTAACTGATGATAATAATTTTTTTGGCATTTATCTCCCCTGCACATATTAGCTTTGCCTTAAACTCCCTCTGTTTAGGTAAAAACAGATGGCTAAATTGTAAAATGTTTATTTAGATGGTCTTTTTCAAGCTATTGCTTCACTGTTGTCTGATGGTCAACTTTGCCCTATCCTCAAGACTCATTTGTCTCACTTGAAAAAATGTTATCTTTTGAACAAAGAAAACTTAGACTTGCTTTTAGAATGAGGAAGGAGAAGGATTTGGCAGTAAGAGAAGGTAATGAAATGTTTCATTCTTAAACTTCTTACTAGGCATGGCTACGAATGAGATTTCCATTCATCATATACGATCACCGAAACACAGAATCATAGAATGGTAGGGGTTGAAAAGGACCTCTGAAGGTCATCTATCCCAACACTTCATGAAAAGCAGATTCACCTACATGAGGCTAAACAATATAGCATCCAGGCAGGTTTTTACTATCTCCAGAGGAGGAAACGCCAGACCCTCTCTGGGCAGCCTGTTCCAATACTCTGTCACCTTCAAAGTAAATAAGCTTTTCCTTATGTTGAGCTTGAACTTCCTGTGTTCTAGTTTGTATCCATTGCCCATTGCCCTTTCAGTGGGCACCACTGAAAAGAACCTGGACTCATCCTCTTGGCACCCACCCATAGGTATTTGTAAGCATTAATAAGATCCTCTTTCAGTCTTCTCTTCTGCAGGCTAAACAGACCCGGGTCTCTCAGCCTTTCCTCGTAAAAGAGATGCTGCAGTTCCCTATTCATCTTCATAACCCTCTGCTTGACTCTTTCCAGTAGTTCCTTGTCTTTCTTGAACTGGGGAGCCCAGGACTGGACACAGTACTCCAGATGTGGCCTTAGTAATGCAGAGTAGAAGGGGAGGATAACCTCCCTCAACCTGCTGACCACATTCTTTTCAATGCACACCAGGATACTGTTGGCCTTATTGGCCACGAGGGCACATTGCTGACTCATGGTCAATTTGTTGTCCATCAGGACTCACAGGTGATGATTATAGATTTACATCATTTTGACAAGACAAAAGCCTTCTTCATCCTGGTTAAACTCAATCCGTTGTCTATTTTCAATATTACAAAAAATACAACATCTATTTAACAAGCTTCAATGCAGAATGACTGCAGAGCCAGTCAATATAATTTTAATTCTTTGGGGGGGGTCTACTATACAAAACTCATAGACAGGTTCCCACCTCTTATGCATTTACCTTCCACTAAATTAATTTCTAATTTATTTCAAATGCAGTTTCTTCTAACGTATTTCACCTGTGACACCTTAAAGCCATGATTTTCTACTGTTCTGTAGTAATTATTTTCTTCAAAGTGCTAGCAGAAATCCATTCTTTTCACTGCATGCTTAGGAGAGCATTATCTTTCACAATGTTGAATCTCATCCCAACTGTTTAAGGTAATCCATACATTTGTGGTAGTTTCAGAAATGGCACTTCCAAGCTAGAAAAATGCTGATTCACTGGCACCAAATGATGTTTACAAAAATATCACATTCTCAAAGGCATTAACTAATTTTGTTTCTTTGTCTCCATACTTTACTCAGTCTTTACAAAGGATACTGTGCAGCAGGAAGCAGGATAAATGCAACTATGTGGTTATCGAGCAGGATTATTAAAAAAAAGTATGTGGTTAATTTAAACAGGAAAATTGTAAAACAATAAAAGCAAAATAACAACAAAAAGCCAATTCAAGAATCTGAATTGAGTCATTCATCTATTAAGGTACCATTTACCCAGCCACTAATTAAGAGTGCATATTTTTTATTTATGCTGCATAATTTAGCGATGATTTCAACTTTCCCAGTCAAAACCATTTGGCAGAACGAGAAGTATACAGAGAAGAACTGTGATGTGTATATTTTAGCATGTTTAAAGTGATATATGAGATATTATGTGAAAAAGTATTTAAAAATTCCATTTAGAAAATAAGGGTCACTTATTTCTATATGTTTGTACTTTGAGTTGATACACATGAACAAAAATGAAATATTTCTCAGCTAGGAAAAAAATCTTGAAGCACTAGCAAAAGTTTGGTTGGAAAAAAGGTCAGCTTGAGAAAATATGTCTGTTTTTGCAAATGTTTTCTACAATATCTGTAAAAAATAATGATATTTGCATATAATTCTCAGTTACTCTTTGCAAGAAGAGTCTGTGCTGCTCCTGAAATAAGTGAAAAACCATCCTGCTGTCCACCTTGCCACCAAAGTCAGGTCTTTGTCCTAGAGTTTCTAAATTGTTGAGGAAGATGATATTGCATGCAAATAAATTTGATTCCATCTAGTCCTGGTTCAGAAATAGCAGTTATGGTTCCTTTAATCTGTTTTCTAGTAAGAAATTTTCTCTTTTCACTCTTCTTCAGTTTTTCCACTGTCAAGCTGCATGTGGTGCCTCATTCTCAAATTGTTGCAATTTCATATCCTGTGAAATCTATTGAATTTAGCCTACTGATCCCCATGGTATATGAGGCATACCAAAGGTTAGAGTTGGGTATTTATTCAACCCAATTTATAGTTCATAGAATTTTAAACTTATGATTGACATTGATGCCAGATTTAACAAAGTATAAGCCACTACTTAGAATAGAAATAAGCAAATTTTCTTTTTCCTGATTAGGGATTTAGGTTAAGTAGCTTATCCAGTGTTCATTGTCTTTTGTAAATGATGAAAATGACAGATTATGCAACAGTTGCCTGTAACATTAAACTACTCCATGATCTCAAAGCTCAAGCACTCTTTCTTTTCTATGTACCAAACATGAATACTAAACTCTGTTATTTGTTCCCACAATACAAAACAATTCTTCTTTAATAATAGGGAGAGAAAGCACAGTATTACTCAGGCACTTTACTTCTTTAGCAATAGGTTAAGAAAAATATCTGGTTCCATCCAAGTTTTGTTCTATAATATAGTCCACAATTTGCAGTAATAATACATTTCTAATAGACATGCTGTCCACTGCAGCGTATTAGAAATTCGTTGTCCATAACAACATGATAAGTTTCAATGCTATACTTACGTATGTTTTTAATCAATCTCATTCAAGAACCATTTCAATCAAATCTTATATTTCTACATTTTATCACATTCTTCTATTTATATCAAATAAGCATGACAGAATAGGCAGCTAAAATTAATTTATTGTGGTACAAAGAGTGAAATCACTATAAAGTAAAATGCAACTTCTGTTCTTGGTTTTGATACTGATACTGAAAGTGGCAGAAAACCTGGGAGGGGAAGAATTATTTCCACATTTATTAATTTCTTTGCATTTACTTGGAGTCTATTGTAGAAACTTTTTCTTTCTGATTTTCAGTGAAATTATTTATGGCAGCTGTACCTATTTGTAGTTGTGCCAAAACTGACTACCATCTTATATCGATCTTATATAGATTTTTTTTCCATTTCTGCTATCTACACTGTAATATATCCATAGTCAACAGTTTCATCCCTCCTTGACCTTTATTTTGATAGGCAGTGTTAAACTCAGTCCATACACTGGAAAAAGTCTAACTAATGAACCAGAAATACAAACCCTTTCTCAATCTCTGTTAGATTGAGAGAGTTACTGTAAATGGGGACAATTTACAAGAACACCCTCATCATTAATAATCTTTCTGAAATTAAGAGTATCAGTTTCAATTAACTTGTTTACTGAGTTCAGTTTAGGTAGTTACGTAAAAACTCAGTGTATAAAATAGTCATATACTACTACTATAGGATACTAGTAAACAGTAGCATACTACTACTGCTACTACTACTACTATTACTACTACTACTACTACTACTATAAAAGGCAAACAGTAAGCCATGCAGACTTATCAGTAAGCCACCTGAAATGAGTTTCTGAAGCAGCATTGTAGTGTGCTATTGTGTTAAACATCATTTAAGAAGCAGGTAGACTCTCCTCTGTCTCTTAAATTAAAAACTGAACTCTTTTTAATGTGTGGAGAATGAACTTGGACAGAGATCAAGTTGTAGGTAACCATATCCAAAAGAAAAAGATAAAAATTTGTCATTGAGCAGATGCAAAATTCCAACAGGTATTTTAGTTAATATAACTCTTAGTTAGTAGAAAAAGTAAAAAAAAGAAAAAGGGCAATGAAAAGCCAATTAATTTATATGAAGTCTCTTCTTTTGAAAATTTGGTGTCGTGTCAAGAGAGTTTTAATGGCTCTGTCTCCGTCTATATGTCCAGCTTTCAGGGGCTACTTCCTGAAAATATTCTATCTTTCATTATATATATGTGTATCCATTTAGCTGCTAC
>NW_010189567.1:0-773 GCF_000695765.1 Mesitornis unicolor | reverse complement strand
GGGTAAATTCAGACAGTGTGAATTGCTTGAAGACCTCACTTGAAAGGTACAGACAAATATATATACATATATGACCTATTGGAAATGTGTTGTAGGAGAAGAACACCAGTGTAGTTATGCAGGATTGAACATGACAATCCCTTGGAGATGGGGATCCCTCATCTGAATGAAGAAAAGGAAGAAAGGAACTCTGGCAAGTGAAGGATCAAGTCAAAATAAGGCAGGTCAAAGAGGGACTTTCAAGAGCAAGTTACTAAGGGAGTAACAGCAGGTAATAAATATCTCTGTTGCACAAAATGAGAGACTTGATGGGTGGTTTGGGGACTGACAGATCAATGAGTCTCAGTACTGTGCTGGGCAAATCCATTAGACGCTGCAGCGAAGGGCTGAGAGACACAGGAACAGATGTGCTCTGTTGGGAAGAGCCATGGTAGAAATCTCACCACAGAGAAGTCAGGTCTCACACATAGATCTGAGGACTCAGCAAAGAGGTAAACAGGCTCGTACTTTGTTCACTTGGCTTTTCAAGACACTTCCTCTACAGTGTGGTGTGAAATGTCCTTAAATAATCCTGAAATAGCAGGGGGAACATCTCTGCTTTTGTAGATGGAGAGAAGATAGGAACCAAGGAAAATGGACAGATGCTCAGTTGTTACAACAGAGAGTAGGGATCTGCGTTTCCTTCCACAGAACCTGGGAAATGGGATAAACAGATGTCTAATTCATCTGATGAAGATGTTCCCTAATTATTTACTCTGGTAAAATGTAAAGTT
>NW_010189566.1:269-1657 GCF_000695765.1 Mesitornis unicolor | reverse complement strand
GCTGGATGGCAGCACAGCCCTCTGGGGTGGCTGTGAGCCCATCTCAAACAACTTTAAAGACCTTGCGTAGATGAAGTAAATCTGGGCAGTAGAAAAAAGGAAAGGGAACAGGGAGGAGAGCCAGGAGAGGAGATATTTCAAGTGTGGGAAGTGTCATGGAAATGTCACAGCAAATTGCTAAGCCTCCAGCTCTGAAAGGACGCAGGAGCTGGAGGATGCTGCCCAGGAACATCGCATGGGCCTTCAGTGGCTGAGAAGCTCTGTTTCCATGAGGAAGTCCTGTGGCTTCACTCTGCCCTTCCAAAGTCTCATGTAACTAGAATTATGAGGTAAAAGCATAGGCAGGACCATTTAATGGTCAGTACTGCAGACAAGTATCAGGCTGAAGAGATTTTTTTTTCATTGAAATCAGCAGAGCCATTTTTAGGTTCTTTACATAAAATGCAGTCCTTGAGTGATTTTAGCCTGGTGAAGATTCCTTTTACAGTCATATGTCAAGCTGTTGGGTTTTTTTTTTTTTTTCTTTCTGAAGGAATTGCAAAATAAGCATTTCCCAGAAATAGGCTAATTTTAGTGAAATGCGTGATGCATCTACAACCCCAGTGTAAGTTATACAGAGGGCTGCAGCCTCCTTGGGCGTGTTGAGCACGAGAGAGGAAAATAATGACAATTTGCTGTTAAATATGAGTGTCCTTTCAGTTTGCAAAGTATTTGATGCTGTTGTAAAATTTTATATACCACTGTATCTCCTTCAGCTGTAAATAAGGAGATGGTTTTCCTGAGGGCTCTCGTTTTTATCAAGGAGATGAAATTCCTAATGAAACGTAATATATTGCACCTCTATCAGGAGCTTTTAATAACGGTAATAAAAGACAGTTAAACTGTTGATCTACATTGATTTTTACTCTTTTGGGGAAGACAATTATCTGTGTTTTTAAATAGAGCTCGGAAGTGTTTAGTGGGGTAAATGATTTCCCTTTCAATTCCTACTGAACATCTCATTGCAAGAGCATTGCTGGCAGGTAGCCAGCGCTACCTCGGAATATTTGTCGTCTTTTTGTGCCTCCTTCCTTGGACACATTTACAGAAACAGATTAGGCAGAATGGAATGATCAGCCCTTCGGTTACTAGAGCTTCTCTCGGAGTCTTAATAAATGGCAGAGCTAAAAAGCTCTTCACTTTGGACACAATTACAGTTTCAGGAGCTATGGCCAGCGCCGCGGTAATTTTTATGTTAATAAGAAGCGTGGTAGTAAGGACCAGGTTATTTTTAGAAGCTCTTTTCACAGATAATTGCACTCGTCTTTCTGCAGATAAAATATCTCGATAAAGCCCCAGTGCGTGCCCACTTCTGCAGATGGTCGAATTGTGCGCTCGAAGCCGCTCTT
>NW_010189566.1:0-238 GCF_000695765.1 Mesitornis unicolor | reverse complement strand
CGGTCTCTGTGTGGAAATGATTTCGATTTTCTGTGTGGAAATGATTTCGATGTTCTGTGTGGAAATAGTTCTTATTTGCTCTCTGGGTGTGTTTGCAGTGGCTTGGGGTATGTTTCAGCATGTTTTCATGCTGTTGTGGTTTAGGGCTGGGCTGGCCACTAAATCCTGCCCAGACACTCTCTGTGAGCCCCTCTGCCCTCCTCAGAATGGAAGAGAAAAGAGAAGAAGGGAGAGAGAC
>NW_010189565.1:0-3624 GCF_000695765.1 Mesitornis unicolor | reverse complement strand
CCAGCCACTCATCCCCAGGCCTGTGAAGCTCTTTGCCTCCCCATGGTCAGTGGTTTTAATGGGCAGCGTCAATGGAGCCCTGGGCTGCCCCCGACCGCTCAACCTCTGCCTCTGCCTCCCATGGGATGCAATGAGGGGTCCAGGTGCTCGTCCCACCGGGGCTGCTCCACTCTGGTTAAACAGGATTAAGTTATTCCTGATCTGTACTGAAATGAAACCAAACCCTCGGTGTTTATTTGTCATGGAAATTTTAGACTCGGCAGAGGGAAACTGGTCTTGAAATGGAAATAGCAGAGGGGTCTCCTTGAAGCCACTGGGTGGCCCACCCTGTCCTTCAGGGCTCTTTCTGGGGCTTTCTTGAAGCAGGCTGCGAAATTCCTGAAGTCATTAAGGAGGAAAACCTGCGTTTCCTCAGTCCTATCGAAGCAGGAAAGTCCGTTCTCTATATTACTTGTTAATTTATGATCTCTTTGGTACCTCATAAAACAGCTAAAGAAAAAAAGTAACTGCTGCCCTCAAGAACTATGTGAGTAACGAGCGATGATGAAACAGCAGCGCCCAGCAATATGGGCTGAGTTTGGCTTTTTTCAGGCTACCTGCGCTTAGGTCAATAATTACACACAAGGAGGCACCCATTGACAGCAGGACGATAGGGAAGGAGGAGAGAAGACAAAGAAAACTTGACGTAATGTCAGGAAAATGGTTCTGGTTCGGGGTTTTTTTTGTAAGCGTGCTCAAATTTATCCAGCAAAGAAGTGGGATGAATGGTGGTTTTTAAGCAGTTTTCCACCCTTCTCAAAAGAGGGGCCCTGACCCGTTGGGGTTTTATGAAGGAGCAGTGATGCTGTTGAGGAGCTGCTGCAGAGGCCAACGTGGGCAGAGGAGGGCAATGGAGCTGGGGAGGGGTTTGGGGCATCTGAATGATGGGGAGTGGCTGAGGGAGCTGGGGGGTTCAACTGGAGAAGAGGAGATGAGGGGAGCCCTTATCCCCTCTGCAGCTCCTGAAAGGAGGGGGTAGCGAGGTCTCTGCTCCCCATAACAAGCAATGGGATGAGAGGAAATGGCCTCAAGTTGTGCCTGGGAAGGGTTACGTTGGAAATTAGGAAACATTTCTTCACTGAAAGAGTGGTCGAGCACTGGCAGGGGCTGCCTAGGGCAGTGGTGGAGTCCCCATCCCTGGAGGGGTTCAAAAGCCGGGAGATGAGGGGCTGAGGGCCATGGGTCAGTGGTGGGGTTGGAAACCCATTGTGGTTTGTGTTTGCTCTGAGGCAGGAAACCCATCAAACGTGCTCTGTTGGGAGTCTCTGTAATTTCCAGGAGCCACAGAACAGAGCCAGATGAAGAGGAGCGTGGCCCTGGCTTTGGCTGCTGAGGAGCCCGTGAGTGCAGGGACGATGGCAGGGGCTGGTGAAGGGTTTTGCCACCTCCAAGGCTGGCAGCCACCAGATAACAACAATCATAAAGAATAAACTGGCTGGATGAAGTGATTTCCAATCATTATTTCTATCAGATTTCCTTTCTCTCCATAAAACCCCACCTTTAGATCCAGGAAGAGTGAACGTCTAACTCTGTGGGAGCTCGGTGAGCAGAGGATGGAGCCAGGAAGTGCCTGGAGATGCCACCCACGGGGTTTTCCCACCAAGGCAGAACCTTCCCTTCCCGATGGGGCGCAGATCTCCAGCACCAACAGCCTGAACTGCAACGAAAACGCTTCCTTTGTCCCCAGAAATCACCACCCCACCATGCAGGAGCAGCCTCAGGTGCTCCCGAAACGCAAACCAAGGCCCTGCTCCCTGTTTTCTGGCCCTCCGAAGGAATCTCCTTTGGCTTCCTATGTGGGGTTTTTTTGGTGGATGACAAATCCTGCACAGCTGTGGCTGCAAGAAGCCAGGTGTAACCAGCAAATGAAAGGGAACGCAAGGCTGAGCCTCTCAATTTGGGCTCCAATAACGATAATGACTCAATTTAGGCTCCATCAAAGGGAGGGAGGAGGCTTTGATCTCGCTCCTCAGCAAAGCCATACCCTGAGGCTGCAGGTCACTGGGAGGACGGGCTCCCAGGGCTGTCATTACTGGTTGAACTGGTCCTGGGAAGAGCTGCTGCTGGCCTAGGGGGTGCAGACCCCTGGGTTGATGTTACTGGTTGAACGGGTCCTGGGAAGAGCTGCTGCTGGCCTAGGGGGTGCAGACCCCTGGGTTGATGTTACTGGTTGAACGGGTCCTGGGAAGAGCTGCTGCTGGCCTAGGGGGTGCAGACCCCTGGGTTGATGTTACTGGTTGAACGGGTCCTGGGAAGAGCTGCTGCTGGCCTAGGGGGTGCAGACCCCTGGGTTGATGTTACTGGTTGAACGGGTCCTGGGAAGAGCTGCTGCTGGTCTGGGGGGTGCAGACCCCTGGGTTGATGTTACTGGTTGAACTGGTCCTGGGAAGAGCTGCTGCTGGTCTGGGGGGTGCAGACCCCTGGGTTGATGTTACTGGTTGAACTGGTCCTGGGAAGAGCTGCTGCTGGTCTGGGGGGTGCAGACCCCTGGGTTGATGTTACTGGTTGAACTGGTCCTGGGAAGAGCTGCTGCTGGTCTGGGGGGTGCAGACCCCTGGGTTGATGTTACTGGTTGAACTGGTCCTGGGAAGAGCTGCTGCTGGTCTGGGGGGGTGCAGACCCCTGGGTTGACGCAGGACACAGCTCAGGGTGCTTGGAGCTGGGGCTCCATCGTGTATTTACACCCCAAAACCTTTGGGACTTCTCCCGTTACACCCCGGGATGTGTTTGTTCATCCTTTGCTCCTCCAGCATCAGCATCTCCCCCCGATTTCTGAGAGCAGGCAAATATTGACCCAGCCAAATCCATTTAAAGCGAAGGATCTTTGCAGATGGGACAAAGCAGGAAAGAAAAGAGCTTTCATTTTCTAGCACACCCATCGAGTTGTATCTGATTTGTGATTCACAAGAAGCCATGCCCTTAATCAGATTTTGGGACGGGTGCGAGCGCAGCCCAAGCTGCGGGCAAGCCCAGGCGATACACACGTATTTAATATAAATACATATGAAAACGTGCCGATGTTCAACGCAGGTATTGCCCCCAGCCGACACCCAGGGCTGATAACGGGGCCAGGCTGCCTTCCCGGCAGGATGGGATGTGCGATAAGATAAGAGCAGCGCTTCCCCTCCCTGGCTCCCCGACCTCTGCCCCTGTCACCGGGGTATTGACACCTCCAGGAGCCCGGCGGTAGTTTCCCAAATTACGGCGTTTCTGCTGGGCGGAGGAGGAAGCGCGGACCCTGCGCCCTCCTCCTCCCCCTTTTTTTTAGTTAGGCGCGGCCGTCGCGCCCGGAGCCGCATCCCTGCTCGGCTTGGGGTGCCCCGGGAAGATGAGCGGCCACAGGTACCCCCTGGACGTGAGGGCCGTGGGTCTGATGCAGTGCAGAAAGCAGAAGGTATTGGATTTCTTTTAAATTTATGTTTAATTTCAGGTTTTTCTCCTTAAATATTTACAAATCGGGAAACTAGAGGGCTTTTCGGGTTACTTTTACAGGGGTATATTTGCTTACTTGCCCACCGGGATGGGATTAGAGCCTTGTGGTCTAGGAGAGGGGTCTCGGACTTGGTTTTTAACGGTCTTAATTTC
>NW_010189564.1:0-374 GCF_000695765.1 Mesitornis unicolor | reverse complement strand
GGACTGAAACCCCTCCCCCAATTTAGGGGTTAGGAACTGAAGCCCCTCCCCCAAATTTGAGACTGGGGGGTGAGGCCCCTCCCCCAATTTGGGGGTTGGGAACTGAGCCCCTCCCCCAAATTTGGGGTTGGGAACTGAGCCCCTCCCCCAATTTGGGGCTGGAGCCCCCTCCCCAATTTGGGGGTTGGGTACTGAGCCCCTCCCCCCAAATATGGGGCTGGGACTGAAACCCCTCCCCCAATTTAGGGGTTGGGAACCAAAGCCCCTCCCACCCAATTTGGGGCTGGGGGTTGAGGCCCCCTCCCCAGTTTGGGGCTGGGAACTGAGGCCCCTCCCCCAAATTTGGGGCTGGGACTGAAACCCCTCCCCCAATT
>NW_010189563.1:980-1246 GCF_000695765.1 Mesitornis unicolor | reverse complement strand
AAGATAAAACAGAATAAAAGTTAAAATTATGTAAAATAAAAGTTAATATAAAGTAAAATAATATAAAATAAAATACAGCAAAAATAAAATATAACAAAAGTAAAATATTAAATTAAATTAAATTTAAAAATAGTGATTAAAAGGGGTGATACTGGGTTTGTGAGCGCTGGCCGCGCTGTAATGGTGTGGGCAGCACATGGGGGGTCCCATACAGGAGGGATGCCCTGGGGTGCATCCCAACCCCCATGGCTGAGCCCCTGGATGTG
>NW_010189563.1:0-857 GCF_000695765.1 Mesitornis unicolor | reverse complement strand
TCCAGCCGCTTTTCAGGCGGTTAATGAGCAGCAGAAGCCCTTGCTGTTGTTTTTTTCCACTATCATGTATAATAAATGTGGTTTTGATGAATTTTTCACACGTTGCTTAGCGCATCAAACAAGAGCACAGCGTTCCCCTGGCAGCCCACCACAAATCCCCAGCAACGCGCCCGTTTCCCAGTCCGTCTGGGAAGGGGGTGCCCCCTCTGCAGGGAGTGGGGCAAGGGGTGGGGGCACCCATGGTGCTGCCCGGGGCAACTCAGCCACGGCCCCACGCCAACGTGTTTATGGTGCATAACCCACCCCGAGGAGGGAAATGGAGAGCCTTTGGGTCTTTGCAAACATAACAGTGGGTCTTGGCAGGAGATTGGAGTCTTTTCATCCTCAGGGCAGTGTATATATATATATACACACACACACTATATAAACCCTGCGATCTCATAACCAGCTTCACCCAAACTCTGATCTCAGTAGCGCGCACACCTCAGCACCACAGGGGGTGGGTTTTGGGGAATTTGGGTGTTTTTCCAAAGGCCATGCACGTCCAGCAACACCCCCAGGTACTCACCACAGTTGATTCACAGGAGCCTGCCCGCTCCTGGGGACCCTCCTTGTGCCCTGCCCAGCCTGGAGGTCCCCTGGGGTCCTCTGCTGTCCCCTCCCCAGGGAAGGGAGGGCACTGGGATGGGAACACATCCCAGCAAATGCTGAGGGACAGAGGAGGAGTTGCCTTAAACCCACACAGGTGCAGGATGCACAACCAAAAGCATCACCAGTCAGGAAACCAGCCCAGAGCTTGTGGCTCCTTCCAGGCTCCACCAAACGAGACCCAGGACCCAGGACCCAGGACCCAGGAC
>NW_010189562.1:19104-21320 GCF_000695765.1 Mesitornis unicolor | reverse complement strand
ATATATATTTATATATATTTGTTTCTTAAAAGAGTTTATTAAAAATACCTTAGGTAGCTGAAGCAAAGTACTTTAAAATAGGTTTAATATACCTTTAAAACTTCCCTAGGTCTTTATGAACTGCTCTAGTTCCAGGAGGAATGAAGGTCCAACAATGTTCATAATTGTTTTCCTGCTTCCATTTCATGATGCACCAAAATGTATTTCCAGGTTTCTACAGTACGCTGCTCGTAGAAATTGGTTTGAAAGTTGTGGCCCAAGTTCTACATAGTCATTGCACCTACCAGTCTTTTTGTATGGTCTGTAAAGGAAATTTAGGGGATTAAATATTTAGCAGCTGGTGCCGCTGAACTGGATGCTCTGAGATGTTTAAAGATGAACTGGCAGTCATCTTGTCTTTATATTTCTTTAAGGATTGGTTGGCCACTGAAAAACTTGATGAGTTCTAGTGACCAGAATATGATTTGTGTTATTAGTGTCTTTGTAGATTTATCTTCATAATACTCGATTTCTTTTCTTTTATTCTTCTCATCTTTTCCTTAAGATCATTTCAGAAGGTTTGTGGTAATTCAGCTGGTATTAAGCAAATCTAATTTGCAGGAGTGAGCTGGCAGCTTCATCAGTTGTCAACATGATGTAGTTCATATCTTAAATAGGAAGAGTTTTCATGAAGATTAACTCTGTAATAAAAGCATACCTGACTCTTTCTGATGCAGAAGTATAGGTTGAAGACTTTTGACTCCCACCTTCTATTTAGGGTTTAATGTAAGCCTTATGCTCAACTTCTTATCAATATCTGATGTTTTAGTAAGAGATTACTTGCAACAGGAGAGTAACAGGGCTGAGGGGCATTTAAGAGATGAAAAAATTTAAATTTGCCTTTAGCTGGTGGTGTTTCAGGTATTGCTGTTTAATTATTTCCATGTAGTAAAGTGTTGAGCTTTCTGAATTCCTCTTCTTTTATAGTGAGAGCATGAAGTGCTATTCAAGGAATAGTAACTTGCTGCTTTGCATATTCCCCAAAGGCAGATCATGTTATGTGGTCATCTCTGTCCCACCTTTCTTAAGGTTCTGCAGCCTCAGCCCTATCAAATGCCATATGTGGATAGAAAACAATATTTGTTTGGAGAGGAGATAGCTGTGGACCTTTTGAAAAAGACAGCAGGGTTATGGGCTGAGTCTAGTGCCCTGGCAGGCACCATGTGGGCTTCAGGTTTAAGCACCTCAAATTCAGTGGATTTAAACTGAATTGCTGTGGTGTATTGGATTAAAGTAGCCCTGCAATTTATGCAATGAAGCTTTGTTCGTTATAGAATAAAAGATATTTGCACCATAGTGAATCGGTCAGGCTTTTCCCTTGTTGCAGGTTGTCTTCTATATAAATTAAATTACAGCCAAAATTACTTACTATTTAAGCCTCTGTTTAATAACTTAATTTTGTGATGTATGTTTGAACCCATGTAGTTTGATAACCAGTGGCTTGGTTGGTCTTCCTCTCTGCCTGCTCTGTTGATTTGTCTGACATTAAATAACTTTGTTAGTGTTTGGTGTAAATGTATTTTGTTCATTTTTCCCCCAAAAAAATCTCATAGCACATTCAAACCTAACCATAGCTTATTTTTCTCATACGAACAAAAGCTCAAAGAGTTTTCTTTAAAAAAATCCATTATCGTACCAAATTACTTTCTGTACTTAGAATTTTATTTCTACTTCTGTTTTGTTTTTTATTTAGTTAAAACTGCAAGTGGCTCAGGGGAGCAAGTAAAAACACCTGTAAAACTTCCTGATTATGGTAAGAATGTTTAATGCAAAGAAAAAAAGAAAAAGAGGGAGAAATAAAATATTTTGAGGTGTTACAAGTGATGTCTAGACCTTAGCAAGTCATTGGGAATTAATTTATGTTCATTGTATTTTCCGTATGCAGTAACATTTTGAAATAATATCTAAAACAATATTTATGAACAAATGGTATAAAAAGAGTGAAAATAGGACTGGGGGGTAATGTTTCTCAGTAATAGACTAAATTTGTGATGTGGGGTCATGTATAAGCAGGGATTCACTTTAATGTGAATTTTCTGTAGGCCAAAGGTTAAAGTCAGGACTTTGCTTCATTTTGAGGGTTTTTGTGATGTGACTTGAGACTTTGAAGAGTAATCAATAGATGGTTGATGTGTAATTACTTAAAATTGATTTTTATCTTACAGTGCAAACTGAAC